>NC_056731.1:1119131046-1119218546 GCF_019279795.1 Protopterus annectens | reverse complement strand
ATTTTGTTTTTGGATCCCAAACTTGTTAGAGAGGCACTGGATGACTACAAGCAGACATTACCCAGCGCTCCACTGAAGAGGGCAGTCTTTAGGACCAACAGACTACAAACACTTAAGAATATGGAGCCAAAAAATGCCAATTAAACTGTTCCTGATGTTCACAAAAAAATGCTGGACATGTTGAAAGAAGTTACGAGGCATACCAGAAGAATGTCAGTGGAGTTGCACAAGAGAGATGAAGGGAACAAAATGCTCAGATTGATGAAGGTTCAGAGGACAGAAAGGTGTCAACTACAACTATAAGGTGTTAAAATGACATTGAAAACTGGACTAAGATGTGCTTTAGACAATGAAACTAGACACTATACATAAATAGTTAAATTGTTATACTGTTTGGAAAAATGCAGCTTAATCTGTTATTGAACTGGGTGAGCTTTAAACTGTATTACTGTGCATTGTGGCAGTTGCTCCCTTACTTTACAAGGATTGGGCTAACAAAATAACATACAAGAACTGACAATACTGTATAATACTACATGTTAAATTTGATTTACAAGGGTGGAATGAAGCTCACTGCAAGGTGATTGGACTATTGAGGTTAAATGACCACTTCAGGGGAAGGAAATTGTAAAATTAGCAAATCTCTGTTTTGGTTGAGCAAGATAGGAGGTGGTAAGGTAATGACAGCTCTGAGCTTGATCCAATGTTTGGAACATACATGTGGAAAGGATTTAAACCAAACTACTGCATTCTGCTACTGTCATTCCCCTTTTTTTTAAGGTATGGGGAAAACAATAAGTAAAGAAGTTAGCTAGGTTTAAAATGTACAACCCCTGTACAATGTTGTGTATGAAACATAGCAGTTCAATTACTAAAGCAGACAGGAACCTAGTGCAGCACGAGTCCACCAGGAAAGTAAGGTAAGCATTTTGGTATACGGAGTAAAAAATATAAAGAAAACACAAAGTTAGCTTGGGCAAACAGAAGAGATGTAAAAAAAAAAAAAAAAAAAAAGTCATGTGAAAGAGGGAGAAACTGGAGATGTGAGTAATCATTTATTAGTTTTTTACCAACATGCGTGGGCTTCAAATTTAGGATTTGGTGGACTGCAAAAGTCAACTGAAAAAAAGTTAAAGACTTAGGGCATTCTTTCTTGAATTTAAAGATGTCTGGAGGTATTTTAGGGTTGAATCCTCTCCTAGACAGACAGCAAAGAAGTGAAAGGGGAACAAGGAGTTATCCGGGGAAGTCACATCCAACTAGAGAGAGTATCTATTGTTAAAGTTACCATGAAAGAATAGGCTCTCTATTTCTTGATAAAGAGTAGAAAAAAAAGAAAGTGATTTGTATATGTACATAGTTTATGGCAATTTGAAGAATCTTAAAGGTCTGTTTAGGTTGAGGAAGGGGGATGTTCAAAAATTGGTTTAATAATATTAATATAGTTGTAGCCAAAAGTATAACTGGACTTGAATAAATAAATACAGGCAGAACAGCAAAGGGAAAGAGACAGGCAAGTAGGAAAAGTCAGAACAAAGAGTAAAATGCAGAACAGTGGGAGAGAGAATTGATTCCATACACTAAAGTAGTGGGATGCAAATCAAAATCCTTACTTGGAATGTAAAAAGATTAATGGACGACAAAAAAAAAAAAAAAAAAGTTTTTAAATACATTCTAAAGGGAAAATCTAACATACAGCCCTAATCATACAAGAGCACATCTAATGTGGCAGGAATTGCATGCAAAATAGCCAGGAACTGGATTTGAGGTGGGTTTATTGTAAGGTAGGAGGAGGAGAGAAATTATACTACTTAATAGAAACAGTGGCTTTCAAAAAATATAAGGATGTGCAGAGCAGGTACTTATTGCTTAGAGGTTACTGGGGTAAGCAAGAGAGTTGCGCTAGTAAACATTTACCTTCCACCCAACAGCTGGAAAAAAAAAAGAAATCAATCAGGTGATGCAAGACAGAGTGGAATATCATCAGGGAGTGCTAACTGTTGCATAAGACAGGAATCAAAATAACAGACGCATAAGACTGGAATCAAATAACAGACAAGCTGGATGTAAACAGGGCTCCTTGGCACAGAAACTTATCTCTAGAAGGAATTTATTTGAATAGGATGTTTAAATTGTATTGGTGGAAAGCAGTGGGAGTTGCTAGGTCAAGTTTGGATAGGGTATACATATCTGTGGAGCAACAATATTTAAAGTTGAATACACACCTTAGAGTACTCTCTGATCACTCCCCAATTGAACTTAGATTAACAGCCCCAGACAACATTAATCCGGACAAGCAACAGAGGGTAGGGTAGGATAGGAGTGATGGGAAAGACATAATGAGGAATGTTGAGACAGCCGATGCACAATTAAAATAAAATGCAACAGACAATTGGGAAAATTATGAAAATCAATTAAGAGGCAGTTTAAAAGAAACAGAATGGGAAGAAATGAGATGGTTGCCCACTCATAGGCCTACACAAATAGGAAGAATGCAGCAAAGGAAGTTATGTTTTGAGATAGTATTGAAAAAGAGGAACTAACAGATCTCTTGAACAGATGGAAACAGCATCACACTGAACAGTTACTGAAGAGATAGGCCATGACAGAAGACAGATATTTTTCTAATAATCCCAAATTGCAAAGGTCAGTGCAGCTCAGAAAACAGCAGAAAGTAAGTCACTCCATAAAAAAAAAATAAGAACCAGAAAGTGGAGCTATGATATGAGACACTGGAAAAATAGGAGAAGTTTATTTATTTATTTGCAGTTAGTTTACCAGGATGGCCCACTGGGCCAGCAGGAGCCCATTTTCAATTGAGTCCTGGGGAGAACAGCTCCAGAATACAAAAAATAGAAGTGTATAAAGAATTCTGTGAAAAACTTGATGATTCGTTGACTCTTTCCCTTCTATAGGTATTAGAGAGAGAATTGCTTGCCCCACTATATGGGTATTTTGTTGTCTTTAAAACCTTATAAAATATTCCATGCCACTTTTTTATTTAGTTTTCCCCTTTTTTTCAGCTACCAACCGGGAGTCTGTCCCAGTCTAGGGTTTTACCCTTTGCTTGTTTATCCCCTTATAGTTTGATTTCCTGACTATAGATAGGTTTAAGCACTCAAGACCTTGTTCTCTAGACAAAGTGATATGAAAAATTGATCATTATCATTACGATAATTATAAGAATATCTATAACAGTTTCAATGCATAAAAAATGTTTCCTTAAAATTCTTTCCATCTAGCTGTATAAGTGTTGCTCATCCAAGACATATTGTTTTCATAAATGATAATGACTATAATTCTACGTCCGGTACTACTATTCCCTCAACTTCCCAGTCTCTTATACGATGATTAAATGCAATTCTTGGTTTGTCAGGGAACAAAAGAAATTTCAAAATTAAAGTGTTAAATTCTTTAATACATGTTTTCATAGGAGGTAATGTTAATGATTGAATAACATATAAGATTTTGACAAGGTAATCATTTTGACGATAGAGAGTCTTTCTTCCATTGTAAAGACAATTTTATTCCATTTGTCCATTAGACTCTATTTTATTTATACAATTAGTATAATTATAATTCACTATATCTTTAATATTATCCATTATGGTTATTCCCAAGCAATTCATTTTCTTTTCTTTAACAATATATTTAAGGAACTTATTTGGGATTTTATTCTTATTTATATGTATCTGTGACGACCGTGCCCTAGCCCAGCAATCATTGGTGGCAGTGGTGGGATATCCTCACATTTGTGTTTGGCAGTAGTGGGATATCCACATCACATATTAATTATTTAGCAAATACTAACTGGCTTGTAGTGGTGTGGGTAGAGTGAATCCTGTAGCTTGCGTACAGTGAGCTTGGAAGGTGTTCTGTACTCTAAATCAGCCACACAGTGAATACTCAGAGTTTAGATCACAATTGTTTTATTTCTTTTGCTAGCTTAGTTAGTCAGGGTGAGCAGGCAGCATGTCAGCAGAGAAGTATGGAAAGCTGACAAGGAGCCAGCTGGCAGAGATGTGCCAAGCTAGGGGACTGGTGCACGGAAACTTTACTAAGGCAGACATGATTGCAGCCTTGGTTACAGCTGCATCAGAAAACAGCAACCAGGAGGACAGTCAGACTGGCGTGGAGATATAATTCCCTTGGAGAATGGACAGCTCAACCTTTTTGCAGTGGACTTACAAATCCAGCTGGAGCTAAAAGAGACTTTAATTGGAGGCAGTGTGTGACATTAGAAGCAAATGAGAGACTATGACGTTTGCAGGCTGAGGAGAATGAGAAACTGTTACGTCTGCAAGTTGAGGAACAACAAAGGCAGAGGCAGCATGAGAAGGAGATGCTAACTCTTTGCCAGAGTCATGGACGTAATGGGGAAGGGAGTAACTGGACCTTAGAAGCACAAAAGGTCAGTAAATTTCTTCTGCAGTTTAAAGAGGGGGATAATATTGATAGTTTCATTCATATGTTTGAGAGGGTATGTAAACAGTATGAAGTTGACCAAGGGCTCTCGGTACGGATCCTGACCCCCTTACTCCATGGTAAAGATGTAACTGCATTAGCCAAAATGTTTGATGTTGCATGTTTTGATTATACTACTGTAAAGAAATGTCTTTTAGAACTGTTTAAGCTAACACCTGAAATGTATAGGAAAAAGTTTCATGAGCATAGATGCAAGGCAGATGAAAGTGTGCGTGAATATGTTGCTGAATTGAACACTTATTTCCATAGGTGGGTGAGCGGATGTCAGGTCACCACTTTTGAAGGGCTGGCAGACCTTTTGGTGAGGGAACAAGCCCTTAGCACTTTGCCTGAGGACATGAGGATCTGGTTAGCTGACAGACAATGTGCTACTTCAGATGAGTTGGGGAAGAAGGGAGACCTATACCTGCCAAGCAGGGCAGCCCTGCACAGGAAGGAGACCCTCAATACTGCTCATGGGTCTAAAGGAATCCATGGTGGGCAGCACAGACTGTCCCAACAGAATCTGCCAGTAGCAAGGGAAGCCATTAGTCCAGGTACATGCCTAGGAGCTAGACTTAAATGTTTTGAATGCAATCAGTGGGGCCATGTGGCATACAGATGTCCACAGAGGCAAGGTGGGGAACCAAAGGTGAGGGAGCCAGTAAGTGGGAAAGACAAAATGCCAGTTGTAGGTTGTCTTGCGACAACAGGGGTACCAAACTAACATCTTGCAGATGTCCTGATAGGGAAGGATTTGGATGAAGCAGTACCATGTACTTATGCAGCTACACACAGTCAGGTTAAGAGACAAGCATGTGGGTCTGGTAGCCTGTAAGAGACCCAGACAGACTGCATACTTGCAGCCAGCACTGATGATGCGGTTACTTCAGGGAGGGAGCTACCCTGTAGCAGCGAGCCTGAAGATGAGCCACAGCTGCTTGGGTGTACTGATGGTCCCTTGGACTGAATGACTGCAAAGGTAGAGGTGAGTAGTAGTACCCAGGCTGACAGTGAGGCACCACTGTCAGAGGATGCCAGACATCTTGTGGAAGGGGAGCTGAGAAGGGTTACAAGGAGAGAGTTGAGACAGACTCAGCTCTCAGACCTTACATTGCAAGGCCTGAGGCAGGTAGCTAGGGAGGCACCTGATTCTCAAGGGAAGGGGGAGTCTGTATACTGGGACAAAGGGTGACTATACAGAGAGTGGACCCATGAGAGAGGGCTAGAAGGTGAGAGAGTACAGCAGTTGGCAGTGCCTAGAACCTACCATCTGACACTTCTAGCTTTAGCCCATGATATTCCCTTTGCAGGTCATATGGGCATAAACCATGCAAAAAGGCATATTATGCAGAACTTCTATCAGCCTGGAATTTCCAGAGATGTAACAAAGTATTGCAGGACCTGTGAGCAGTGTCAAAAGTTAGGCAAGGCAGGAGACAAGGTGAGAGCTCCTTTGATGCCTTTGCCTGTGATTGAGGAGCCATTTCAGAGGGTAGTTATGGATATTGTAGGTCCTCTGAGTACCCCAAGTTCCACAGGGAAAAAGTATATCCTAGTGGTAGTGGATTATATACACAATACCTGAGGCAGTGGCGTTGTCCTCCATTGAGGCAGAGAAGGTGGCAAATGCTTTGTTAGAGATTTTCAGCAGGGTAGGTTTCCCAAAAGAAATAATGACTGACAGAGGTGTTGATTTCATGTCAGACCGCTGGTTTGTCTGTGAAAGTTTTGTGGGGTGAAGCACATGAAGACCAACCCCTACCATCCCCAGACTAATGGTCTTGCTGAGAGGTTAAACTCTAAAATCAAGGCCATGCTACGGGCGTTTGCAGATCATTTTAAGAGGGAGTGGGACAAATATTTGCCCCCATCTGATTTTTGCTTACAGAGAGGTTCCTCAGGAATCCACAGGTTTTTCACCCTTTGAGTTGCTGTATGGGCATAGGGTGAGGGGACCTCTAGATTTAATTCAAGATGAGTGGGAAGGTGAGTGCAAGTCTCACAAGGAGTCCGTTGTGGCATATGTCCTAAACCTCAGGACAAGGCTCAGGGAACTTATGGGCTTGACCCAGGAGAACCTGGCAGAAGCCCAACAGTAGAAAAAGGTGTAGTATGACAGGAATGCTCGAGCTAGAGAGTATGCTGTGGGGCAGCAGATAATGGTTCTTATTGCTGTCAGACACAACAAGCTGCAAGCAGCTTGGGAGGGACCCTACAAGGTGGTAAGAAAGGTAAGTGATGTTAATTACATGGTGGAACTGCTAGGCAGACAGCAGGGGCAGAAATTGTACCATGTTAACATGATGAAACCTTACCATGATAGGGAGGCCCTTGTGCTGAGCATCTGCAGTGTATTGGAGGAGAAGTCTGAGGGAGATCTGGGGACTGATGATCTCAGTGAGGCTCGGGCTGACACCTCAGTGGAAGGGCTAGCAATTTCTCAGCAGCTATTTCCTACCCAGGTTGGAGAAATCCGAGCAGTGTTGCAGGAATTTGGGGACATGGTCACTGGGAAACCAGGGAGCACCCACCTGGTGCAGCACCAGGTGGATACAGGACCCCAAAGGCCTATTAGGCAGGCCCCTTATAGGGTGCCTGAGAGAGTCAGACAGACTTTGAGGAAGGAGGTACAGGAGATGTTGAAACTAGGGGTGATTCAAGAGTCCAACAGTCCCTGGGCCTCGCCAGTGCTGCTGGTGCCAAAGAAGGATGGCAGCACCAGGTTCTGTGTGGACTACAGGAAATTAAATAGTCACACAGAGTTGGATGCTTACCCCATGCCTAGGACAGATGAGGCCCTAGAACAGCTGAGTGGGGCTAAGTATCTTACAACCACTGATCTTACCAAGGGTTACTGGCAGGTGACTTTGACTCCCAGTGCTACAGAGAAGTCAGCCTTTGTGACTCCTTTTGGCTTGTTCGAGTTCACAAAGATGCCTTTTGAGATGAGGAATGCCCCAGCGACTTTGCAGAGGCTGGTATATAATATCCTTGCAGGAGCAGGAGGGTTTGCCCTTGCTTACCTGGATGATATTGCCATCTACAGCCATTCCTGGCCAGAGCACCTTCAGCATGTCAAGGAGGTACTGGGCAGACTACAGAGGGCAGGGTTGACCATTAAACTAAACAAATGTCAGCTAGGTATGGCGGAGGTCTCCTACCTAGGACATAGAGTGGGAAGTGGTAAGATAAGGCCAGAACCTGCCAAAGTGGAAGCCATTCAGGCATGGCATGCACCTGTTACTAAAAAGCAGGTGAGAGCATTTCTAGGGACAGCAGGGTACTACAGAAAGTTCATCCTCAGTTATAGTACCATAGCTGCTCTCCTCACAGACCTGCCAAGGAAGAACAGGCCAGATAATGAAGTGTTGTCCCCAGCATGTGAGCAGGCATTCCAGATGCTTAAAGAAGCTTTGGGAGGACCCCCTGTGTTAGCCAGTCCAGATTACAGCAAATAATTTGTTGTGCAGGTGGATGCTTTTAACCATGGGTTGGGGGCTGTACTTAGCCAGATTTCTTCAGAGGGGGAAGAGCACCCAGTGGTTTATCTCAGTCGTAGGCTCCAACCCAGGGAGGAATGCTATGCAGCTGTAGAAAAGGAATGGTTAGCCATACTGTGGGCATTGCAGAAACTTCAGCCTAATCTGTATGGACGAAAAGTCACTGTTATGACAGATCACATCCCTCTAACATGGTTAAACAGAGCCAGTCAGCAAAATGCCAAATTGCTAAGATGGAGCCTTGGGTTGCAAGCATATGATTATGTCAGTGCAGCAGCGCAGTGGGAGTAGCAATGCCAATGCAGATGGACTCTCAAGACAGGGAATGGGGTAGGAATACTCAGATAGACCTAACCCTCTCAAGCGGCATTTCTCAGGGGTCATTTGAAAAACTAGCTTGAGTTCTCTGGGGGGGGGGGGGTATATGAAGACTGGTAGAGATGGGTGAAGGCTGACAGCCTAGCCAAATAGAATTGTGCAGATAATTCTATCATTTGTAAATATGAATGTAAACTACAAGCTTGTTTGTTTAAATGAAAAAAATGCTGTTACAAAAATGTGGCAACAGTGCTCTCTACTGACCCAGTAAAAGCATGTTGTGATCCTTTGATCTAAAGTCGGCTCCAGTCCGGCTAGATGAAGGCTTCCTGCCTATTGTTTTAAGATTAATGTTAATGACCAGAATTTACATGTGCAATGTCCTTTATTGCTCTAAGTGTAAAAGAATGTAAATGCAGTTTCTGTCAGCCTGGGAATACCAGGAAAGTGTGAAATGATGTAATGTTTTATCAGATCTGTAGTTTCAATTTAAACAGTGAGAACCAGAGATTATTAAGCATTTTTGTCTATCTAACTCAGCATTCTGCCGGTTGTCTTATGTAAATTATCTTAGACTTGTGTTTTCTTTTAGAGATAGCTAGAATTAGAAAGTTTAGACTAAGTGTTTTTTCTGTGATGTCAGAACTGTACTACTGATTTATTTTAAGTATCTCTGTGTGATCTCTGAACTCTTTTGACTAGCACTGTGTAGTAGAAAGTATTGTCTTGTGGTTTTAATTATTTATTATTAAATATTTTAAAAACGTTTAACTGTGGCTGGTTTGTGTAGAGATAAGTTAAGCTCTAAGAGTATATTGCATGTATAGAAGGATCCCATACCAGGTAACTCTAATAAGCCTTGAGACTGTTTAGTCACATCTACCAATTGGATAATAATATTGCACAGTAATAATTGGACACCCTTTGAAGGGCCTTTGGGTAGCTGATAATATTAGCTGGGTGGTGGCAGTAATTACTACCGTATAGTCTGGGTAAAGGGGGCACAGCAAACCTGTGCCAGCCTTCCCCATGAGTGTCTGTGTGGTTGTATAAACTTATCTCAAAGTGTGTGTGCCAGCTACTTGGGCAGCACTGGTTGAACAGAGAGTGTGCTGGAGATTTTTGCTTGCCCAGCTAGGCTGAGATCTGGACCCTATAGCTGTGCCAGTGGGGAGTCTTATTGGGGATCTGGGGAGCAAGAGAGTGACCAGCCCCAGCCTGACTGTGCTCTTAAGGGAAATTGCACTTTACTGTGTGTATTTGTTATCCTTTCCTCATATATAAGATGCCCTCTCTGGTGTTAGTGGTGAGGACTGAGGCTCCTTGATTGCTGGGCCAGGGCATGGGCGTCACAGTATCTGTAAAATTTTTGTTTCATCATTTCTTTGAAATAGTTCCATTGCTTAAAAGGTTGCAGATATAGGCATATCATCATCACTCAATGTCAACAACATGTCATCTACAAACAACTGAATTTTAGAATTTGAATTCTGTTATTTTAATACATTTTACATCTGTATTTGATCTAATAAAAATTAGCAAATGGTTCCATAACTAGGGTAAAAAGCAGAGGTGAAAGAGGACATCCTTGTTTAGTTCCTTTTAATATTTGTATACAATCAGATGTGAAAGTACCTATTTTGACATATGCAAAGCAATCTGTATACAGAAGATGAATAAGATGTGCAAAGTTAAAAGAAAACTTGTTTTCTTCTAGAACTAGCAAAAGATATTTCCAGCTGACCAAGTCAAAAGCACTATTTATATCAAGACTGATGTTAAGTTCTCATTTGTGTTATTTGCATAGTCTATTATTGTAATTATTCTTTTAATATTATCATAAGTGTTTCTATTTAAAATAAACCCAGTTGATCTTCATCAATCATAGAAGTTAGAATGTGTTTTAGATTATTAGCATGAATTTTCATGAATAGTTTATAATCGACATTTAGAAGTGAAATGGGACTGTATGAAGAGCAATGAGTAGGTTCCTTGTTGTTTTTTAAAATTGGAGAGATAAGGGTATATTTCTAAAAAGGAGGAACTTTAGCTAAGTCCTTATGTAATACATGTAGGGCTTCTTTGGGTAACAGTTTGTAAGCTCAGATATAATTCCATCATTTCCTGGTGTTTGTTAGACTTCAATTTAGAAATTTGAGTTTGAAGTTCAGACACAGAAATCGGTTGTCAATTAATTTAATTTAAGTCATTTGATAGTCTAGTTTTTATATTTTTTATAATAAATGTTTTGATTGTTTCCTCTGGACCTATTAGTATATTATTTTGATTAATTTCACTGTAATAATCTCTGAATTCCTTTAGAATATTTTCTATTTCTGCTACTTTTTTTTCTGTGAATAGATTTCTTTTATGTGACTGCATTTACTGAGTAATTCTGTTTTGGTGGCTAGACTGCACATAGATTTGGGTTGACAGAAAAGTTAATTATCTTGAGAAACTTCAAGATTGATTTTATTTTTATGATTTGAAATTTCCATGTATTTGTCATTTACCTTATTGACCTTGTCAATGTTATTTTTATTCTTCTGTTTTTCTAACTTCAACTTAACAGGTTTTCCCTGTATTTCATGTAATTATTTGTCCCATTGCTTTTTTATTTGATAGCCAATTAGTGATTCTACCAAACAGATATGCTTTTAGTGAGCCCCATATATACATTTCTGAAGCATTCACTGTATTGTTAACTTCGATAAAGGAGGACATTTCTTACAGAAAATAGTCTTTAAATTCTTGTAAACCTATTATATAGCTGGCATTCTTCTTATTTTAACATTATTATTATTACAGTTCAAAGACAATTCAAAAGTGATTCCATTATGATCTGAAAATGGGCAAGTAGCAGTCTTAACTTTATCCAGCTTGTCTACTAGTTCATTAGAGATATAAACTCTGTCTATTCTGGATTATGTTCCATGCCTATGAGAATAATGCATAAAGATAAATGAATTTGGCTCTGAAAATTCTTTAATATCTCTAATATGAAATAATTCAGTAAATTCCATTAACTTTTTTTGCAGATGGTTGAATTTTCCTTTTACTATTTGTATTAGTATCAGTTTCTGATAACATAAAGTTAAAGTCTCCTGCCAAATAATACTGCCTTTTGCATACTGAATTACTTGCTCTAAATGTTGATCGACTGTCTTGACTCCTATTCCTGGAATCCAGTCCACATTAACAGTTAATATCTTCTTATTGTATTTTATAGTAGCAGTACAAAACATACCTTTATCATCTTGATATGTTCCCATAACTTCAGGCATAGGTAAAGAATTCTTAAAACAGTGACTCCCCTTTTTTTCTGATTGTGTTGTGAACTAGATAGTATAGTGTAACTCTTGGTACTAAGTCTGTTTATATCTTCTGCTAATAAGTGCGTTTCCTATAGAAAGATAACCTGAGAATTAAACAGCTTCAGATATCTATTTAAGTTACCTCTCTTGGTTCCATTGTTTAATCCATTAACATTTATAGAAATAGAGTTAATGTAATTTGTCCTAGTGATCAGAAACATATACTTATTTCTCATAGATAATGATGCTTTATTTATAAAAAGCTTCTTATTAATGCTCATACAAACAGTAAATTCTGAGACTATATCTAGGAACAAAATCATTACATTTGTGGACACTCTTTAAAATGCAATAAGTAAGATGGTCATAAAACAATTACTTCTAAAACCCCTCTTACCCCTCATGAAGTCTAATACTTCATGCTTGAATAGTCTAATCATCCAAGGAAACCAACTCATCCAATATTCTGACAAAGAGCGAGAAGAAAGCTACTCCCCCAAACCACTCGACCACAAATATATACAACTCTAATAACAATTAGCTAAAAGTATAGCTGTAGTCTATACGTCTTTATTAATATAAAGAACAGTTGTTTAATTTTTAGACCTATTTATTAAGAAAAAAATCCTAACTGTACACATCAAATAAATTATTAAAGAACATGTCAACATTTTTTATTATTGCTATATTTCTATGTATTATTTTGAAAACTTATCAGTTAGTATCATAGATTTTAAATGACTGCTAATCAAAAAGTTTATAATGTGGCTTAACATGTAACCAGATCTCTTTTCAATTCTTTTCATTTCCTTCATTAGGAGTGTGAAGATAGGTGAAGGCTGCCAGGCTAGCCAGATAGAATTTTGTAGATAATTCTGTCATTTGTAAATATTAATATAAGCCACAGGCTTGTTCTCTTAAATGGGAAAAATGGTGTTAAATGTGAAACTGCAAAAATGTGACAAAAGTACACTCTGCTGTAACAAAGCTAATAAGTCAATTCTTTTATGTCAAAACCTGGAGCCGATAAGTCTGGATGAAGGAATTATGGCTATTGTCTTGTGACCAGAGTTAATTGCTAGAATTTGCATGTATACATTCTTTTATTTTTCTGGCTTCCTGACCAGTTGCAAGATCAAGGGATATTAACCTCTGAGAATCTCTTAGCCTGGGAATCAGAAAGAAATGATATATTCTGAAATGAATCAGTGGTACTGTGTTATCAATTTAAGGGCAGAAAGAATGAAAGCATTAGAGCATTTGTCTTGAGAACATCCAACATCACCAGCACTGTCTAGCTTTGTATGTAAGTTTATTTTAGAACTGTGTTTTCTCTTAGATATAGCTAGGAAATAGAAAGATTAGACTAGTTTTTTTTTATCTGTGATGTCAGAACTTTTGCTACTGTATTATTTTAAGTATTTTCTCTGTGATCTCTGAACTCTTGGCTAGCACTGTGTAGTAAGAAGTATTGACTTGTGTTTTTATTATTTATTATTACATATTTTTAAACATTTCAACTGTGGCTGTTTTGTGTAGTGATAATTTAAGATCTAAGAGTACACTGCATGTATATAGTGATACTGTAGCAAGTAACTCCAAATAAGTCTTGACTGTTTGGTTGCACTTACCATTTGGATAATAATATTGTACAGTAATAATTTGACATCCTTCATAAGGGCCTTTGGGTAGCTGATAAATATTAGCTGGGTGGTGGCAGTGATTTTTACAGTATAGTCTGGGTAAAGGGTGTACAGCTGGAGAACCTGTGCCAGCCTTCCCAAGGAGTGTCTGTGTGGTTGTATAAACTCTTATCAAAAAGTGTGTGTGTGTGTGTGTCAGCTACTTCGGCAGACAGGGTGCTGGAGGTTTTAGCTTGCCCACTAGGCTGAGATCTGGACCCTATAGCTGTGCCAGTGGGGAGTCTTATTGGGGACCTGAAGAGAAAGGGAGCAACCAGCCCCAGACTGACTGAACTTTGTGTGCTAAGGGAAATTGTAATTTACTGTGTGTGTATTTATTATCCTTTCCCTATATGGATGCCCCTCATTGGTGTTAGTGGTGAGGATTGAGGCTCCTTGATTGCTGGGCCAGTGCACGGGTGTCACAAGGAGATTATATTAAAGCAATAAATGTTTGTTACAAGCTCCAACAACAAAACAAAGTAGAGACCCCAATCACTGAAACAAAACCGAAAATACTCACCACAAAGGAAGTGCCTTTGAGTCCATAAATGGAGACTTCATCAGAATTTTATTAAGATGATCATTAAGAGCTTAAGCTAAATAAACTTCTATCAAAATTCTAACCATACAGAAAGCGTTCATCTTACAACAAATGTCTCCGGCCCCATCACCATGCCTGCAATCTCCAGGTCACCTGGTTCCTGGATTTATTTTACTTTACATGGAGGTGCTTAATTCACTGGGATATACACTGTTTTCCACATTTATTACAAGATGTTACAACAGTATTTCACAGTGACTACACAGACTATAACTTACTAATACAAAGGTAAATCCCCAGCGTATTTATTTCTTTGGAATCTTTATGTGTTTTATCAATATGACTACACTTGTACATTTTGCCATAAAATAAAACTTTAACTATTATATTTGTATTCATTTGCATCAAATAATACCTTTGAACAAAATATACTTTTTTCTGTTTCAATTGCAAGCTTTCATGCTTCATGTAACATATCAACTTTTCTTCTGCTATGCTCGGTTGTATTGTTACACTGAAATTTGATCCAATGCATATTCAGAAGGTTCTGCCTTTTATTGAAATTATCTTTCCAAAGTTGCCTATCAAACCAGAACTCAAAGCTTGCAAATGTACTTCTATTCATATGCTGCTGTATCCATAACATGAGGGAGTCTGCCTCTGATCGACTTGTACATCTGGCCATTCTACAAAAGAAATGCTACTGCGAAGGTACATGTGATGGCCCCCATCACTCAGCTAACTTTGGCCATAAACAGACATCGGGTATAAAGCGGATGTTAGCACTCACCTACCTCAAAACTTTTCTGCCACCTGGGTGACTGACAGCTACAGTCGTCGCTTGCTTGGAATAGTGACTCTGTGCTTGTCCACGTTCAGATAACTACACAAATAGGGGTTTCTGTTACTTTCTTGCTACTGTGTTGTGGGTTAATATCAGGTAGAAACGGCAAGTGTCAGTGTGGAAGGCAGATTTCACATAAAGGCTCACATGAGCTCTGCCTATTCTGTCTAGGCCAAGACCACAACCATTATCACTTGTGACATCTGTCAGGCATTTGTACCCAAAACTCTTAGGAGCTGTCTGGTCACTCAAACTTTACCTAGAGAATCAGTACTTGAAATGCTTAGCTAAATACATAGACCCAGCGTCAGGAACTTCAGAGAAACTGCCCACAAAAAAGGCCAAAAAGTCTAGGCCTGATCCTACAACTGTGCCCTCTATTTTGACCATAACCTTATAGGCCGGTGAAAGCCAGGAATTCGAGTCAGAATCCGCGGACCTTTCACTGACAGGTACCCGGGGGAGAAGTCATCAAGTAGGCTGCCAGCACATCTCAGAGGGAGTCACAGGTGTTGGACTCAGGCACCGGGACCAAGGCTTATCATCTCCGAGGGCTCATGTGGGGTTTCACAAATAGTTGTTCTGGAAGATGGTATTTCCAACATTGTAGAATGTCGCCCAACATCCAGCCCTTCTTCTCTTCATCAAATCTCAGAAACGTCTGTCAGACACTCCCAAAAAGAAGCAGCAGAAAACAAAGCATACTGTTATTCCTCAGCTGACCGTATCGTCAGACCAAACCCCTGACTGGCAGGCCTTTATCCAAGGCCTACTTAATGCCTTCTTAGCCTTAAGCCAGGCCTCTGCTCCTGCCCTGGCCCCCTTCAGGCTCCACTCCAAAGAGTAAAGTGTTTCCTGATATTTCATCTGAGGAAGAGGATTCTTCAGGGGATGAATTCCTCACTTACTCCTACCAAATTGCTTCTCCTCTGGGGTATGCTGCCCCAGAGGAGGAGTCAAATGAAACTGATTCCCCTGGGGAAGACATTACATTTAGAGAGACAATAGTTCAAATGAAGGAATTTTTTTTAAATGGGACTGCAGTCAGGTTACTGAGACCCAAAAGAGTTATTATGACCTCTTATAAATGGAGTCCCCAAACCCGTCTGCAGTTCTTTCTGTACATCCAGCATTTTTGGATGCCTTCCTGGCTGCTTCAAAGGACCCTGACTCCCAACCGCCTGCACCCAAGCATCCAGACAGATTTTATAAAGTCTATGAAGATGCCAAATTTCTCTTCAAGGCCCCTTCTGCAGATCCATCAACTATTTCTGTGGCTGTAGATAAAACATCTAAGCTTCTTCCCTCCACTTCCTTACTCCCCTCAGACAAGGAAAGTAGAATAATGGAAAGATTGGGAAAAAGAGTCTATACCTCTGCCACCATAGCTGCGAGAGCCATAAACTATCAAATTCATATGGCCAAATACTCCTTGGTCCTCCTCACAGATGCCATTAAATAATTGGGTGACTTACCTGATTCCCCCAATAAAGCTAAGATCTCTAGCCTGCTAAATTCCTGTAGTCACTCTACAAAGCATGATTATGATACAGTGGAGGCTTCAGCAAGAGCTGTGGCTTCAGGTCCTTTCATCAGGAGACACTCCTGGCTTAGGATTCAGCCTTTACCAGATGACATAAAATCTAAACTGATGGACACACCCTTGGATAACAAAGCTTTGTTTGGTACAGCAGCTGTTGAGCTCTTTAAGACCCATCAGGCAAACAGCACAGAACTTCAGGAACTAAGGCACATATATGTCCCCAGTTCCTCGCTTCCAGAGGAATTACCCAGCAAGAACCACCTTTGTAAGAAGGCCTTCTAGATGGGTCCCTATTAATTATTCAAACTTTTCAAAGTTTGAATGTTATATGATCGACACCATATGGTCGAACTTTGAAAAATTTGAAAGTTAAAAGCAACGGCTCGGTATGGTACAGAATGGGAAAATTTCCCTTTTCTGCACTGAAGTGTGATCTTGGAGTTGGTATATTTAAGTAGGGGGGTCTGGGAGATGCAGGGAGGCTTTATTATATTTTTGAAGTTTCAAACTTCAAATGTTCAACAACAAATGAGCGAAGTTTGGAAACTTCAAATATATAATACAGACCCTTCTAGACATATGTCCTCCAAAGGGAAAAAAGATTCCAGGAAGCAGACCCCTTCCATGTCTTCTCCCTCTACTCTAGCTCATAAACAGTCTTTTCATGCCAAACCTGGTAGTCTGCGACTACCAGGCCCAAAGCCCAGCTACATCTCTCTCCCTGTCCTTCCAAGCTTGGAAACAGATTACCCAGGGCTCTTGGGTCCTCTCAATCATACAACAGGGTTATTTCATGATGTGGGAATCCACACCAACCATGAAAAGCATTCCTCAATCCACTTTAGACCAAATGGTTTACTTTCCTCCAGTCTTGCATGCCGTTCTCTCTCAAGGTACTATCCAAGAAGTACCCCTACAGTGAAGAGGTAAAAGTTTTATTCCAGAATGTTTCTGGTCTTTGAGACCCAACTTGGCTCTGTCCCATCTGAATACCTTTCTCAAGGTCCTCTCCTATCGGATGCTGACCCTTCCTACTCTCCTTCCACTGATCTTTCCTCAGGCCTACATGGTATCCTTGGATATAAAGGATGTCTACCTGCACACACCAATCCATCCACTCTTAAGGAAATTCTTTTGCTTTTTAGTGGGTTCTGTCCATTTTGTCTCTCTATGGCCCCAAGAGTGTTCGCAAAGTGTCTAGCCCCAGTCATTGCCTTTGCCAGAATGCAGAGGATCCAACTCTTCTCTTACCTGGACGATATTCTCATTTAGGCATTATCCCTGCAGATGGGCCAACAGCATCTCCCATCTGAGATGCTGGGGTTTACCATAAACCTTCAAAAACCTTCTCAGACTCCCTCCCAGGATCATGTGTTCCTAGGATGCAGCATTCTCACAGGACAAATGATGGCCTGCCTTCCTCCAGACAAGATTCTGTCCCTCACCTCTTATTGCCAGGGAATTCTCTCTCCAAACTCTGTTGGCCAGGGAGTTTCTGAAGCTCCTGGGATTCATGGCCTCCACCATTACCATGGTACCCTTAGCAAGGTTATACATGAGGAAATTTCAGTGGTACTTAATGATAGTCTGGAAACACCTGCACTCTCTGGAGTTTTATGGTGCCCCTTCTTCCCTGCCTATCCAGGGAACTAAAGTGGTGGATCACTCAAATTGATGTGAATCCAGGTCTCCCCCTACAACCCCTCCCCTTCCCTCCAGTCAGGATCTGTACACAGATGCTTCAGACCAGGGTTCGGGGCAACCTTAGGAGATTGGCGAGTGAGGGATGCATGGGCTCTTCCCTAAAAGAGGGAACACATCAACATCAAAAAGATGAGAGCCTTGATATTTGCTCTCCAAATCTTCAAGGTTCAAATCCTCCCAGGAGTGCTCAGATGGTACATTGAAAACACCACTGTACTGTGATACATCAACAAACAGGTGAGGGGACAAAGTCCTACCTACTATGTAAATTAGCTCTGCAGGTGTGGGAGATAGCCCAACAGAGACAAGTATCCCTTCTACCCATCTACATACCCTCTAACGAGAATATGATGGCAGATGCTCTAAGCAGGTCCATGACTCCATCCCACGAATGGATGTTAAACAGGGATGTATCCTGGATCTGGTCCATTGATGGGGTATACCTCAGGTAGACCCGTTTGCTTCCCCCATGAACAGACAACTCCCAAACTTATTGCACCAGGATACTCACCCCTGGGGCATGGAAGGTGGATGCTTTTTCCTTCCCATGGTAGGAGATGTTTGCTTATGCATTCCCCCCTTCCCTCTCATACAAAAAGTTCTTCTGAATATTCAGAGAAAACAACCTCAAATCTTGCTGGTGACCCCCTTTTGGCTAAGGCAGCACTGGTTCCCCCTTCTACATCATCTAGGCAAGGGCAATCGTCACAAGTTACCTCTCAAGATGGACCTACTCACACAGGAGAAAGGAGCTATCATACACCCCCAAATATCCACCCTGAATTCTACACTGTGAGTGATAGGGTGTTGATTCCCTTTAGACACCTTTATACTAAGGACATGCTTCAGGTTCTGCAGCAGGCCAGAAAACCCACTACCAGAAAATCCTATATATCCAAGTGGAAAATGTTTTCTGTTTGGTGGCTAAAACAACATCTTCAACCACTGGCTGTACAGCCTCCGATGGTACTGTTTTACCTGTGCAAACTGATGAACATTGGTTTGTCATATTTTTCCATAAGACACACTTATCTGCCATCTCAGCATGTCTGCCTCTCCTCCCCTCCTTTGGCTTCTAGACTAGAAGTCAAGTTCTTTTTAAAAGGGGTACTACATATTAGACCTCCAAGGAACCCTATTCTACCTCCATGGGATCTTAATTCTGTATTGGAAAAGCTGACCTTAAACCCTTGAACCAGCTAAGGACTGCACTCTCCAACACTGCACATGAAAATTCATTCTTTTGGTGACCATTACTTTAGCCAGAAGGGTCTCTGAACTGCAAGCCCTCCATGCCTCTCCCCCCTTTATGCTCTCTCACAATGACAGGGTCTGCCTACATTGTAGCCGATCCTTCATACCCAAGGTAGTTAACTAACTTTCCCTTAATCAGGCCATAAATCTTCCTACTTTCTACCCTTCACCACAGACCTCCAGCGAAAGGATCCTCCACTCCCTGGATGTAGATAGACAACTCAGATACTATTTGGCCAAAACCAAATCCATTCATATGTCAGATAGGCTCTTTGTCTCCTATCACCCAAGAGCCTTGGGACACCCTGTTTCCAAAAAAAAAAAAACATTTCCTCCTGGATCTCAAACTATTTCTTTTACTAAACAACCCATGGCAAAAGGCTCCACTTCCCAGTGAAGGTACATTCTATTAGGGCGGTATCCTCCTCTGGGGCCTTCTTTAAGGGTTTGGATACAGCTGCCATTTTAGAAGCAGCTACATGGTCATCTGCTCACACCTTCACCAAACACTACAACTTGGATATCATTTCCAGGTCTGGAACAGGTTTTGCCAGGGGCATTCTTCATGGCTTTGTGTGTGGAAAATGTCTCTGTTTCCCCCCTATCCTCAATAGCATGAGCTTTTGCATTCTCCCTCATGTTACGGATACAGCAGCATATGAAAAGAATAACATAGTATGTTTGTGTAAAATCTTACCGTAACCATAGATGTCCTTATGTTTTACATGCTGCTGTATAGTTTCCCACCCTGCCTTCCCCCTGACACTCGCCTGACTCTTGAGTACCCAATCCATAGCCGCGTCATCCAGTTCTGAGGTAGCTGCATGCTGATGTACACTTTCTACCTGACATCCGTTTATCGCCAATGCTCACTGAGTGATGCAGGCCATCGCATGTACCTTCGCAATAGCATTTATCTTTTGAAGAATGAAAAGACATATGAGTCAACCAGAGGCAGACTCCCTCATGTTATGGATACAGCAGCATAAAGAAGAGAAGGACAAAGAAAGGAAAAATAAATTGATTAATGACTGTAAAGGAAAGAGAATACGCAGTAAAAAGGACACTGCTTTGTTAAGTAACACACAGGTTACAGGAAATTATGATACTTTTCTATCAGAAAACCTTCAGTCTACAGAAAAAGGCATCATCTTTCCAATGGAGAATGCAGAAAAAGAGGCAGGGGGCAGGTGAAAAGGAAGAAATCAAAACTGAATGTGGAAGGATTGAAGAACATTACTGTGAGAAAAAAAGAGGAGAAAGACAGATGTTGACTACATGACTCAAGCTGTGGATTTACACCACCAACTGGATGAGAATTTAATACACAATGAAAACAGTGGGAATAGTAAGACTAATAATGATAAAGATCTAGCCTTTGTAACAATTGATAGAGAAGATATCACTGTATTAGAAGCTGAAGGCTGTTCAGAGCTGGCCAGAAAAGATATTCTTTTAATTGGAGATTCAATTATCAGAGGAACTGATACTTATATTTGCAGATATGATAATGAAAATTGAACAGCGTTATGCTTGCAGGAGCTAAAACAGAAGATGTGACACAAACCTTGGAACACCTTACTGTAAGGAAGTATGGATCTGTTTTTATTCATGTTAGTACAAATGTCGTCACCTGCACGGATTCTCTGACTGTTTGTAGGGAACTGACAGCCCTCTTAGTTAGTATTGCTTGTACTGGTGTTAGGACATATTTTACACAAATCACCTATGGAAAGGATAGTATAAGGATGCGTGGTGGTGCAGCGGTAGTGTTGTTGCCTCACAGCAAGAGGTTCTCCCGTTCGATTCTCGGCTTGGGTTTGGGAGTGCCTTCTGTGTGGAGTCTGCATGTCCTCCCTGTGGTGAGTGGGTGTTCGAAGACATGCGTTGAATGGGTGTGCCTTCGTTGAAGGTTGGGCATCGGGCTGGCAACTCGACACCATAAAAACCAACTGCCAATCATTAGCAGACTGGAGTTCCACTGCGGCGACCCCTAACCGGGAAAAGCTGAAAGACAAACAACAACAACCTATAGAAAGGATGGTCAGGTCACTGTGAATGAAAAGATTTTTAGGGGTAAATACTGTACCTACATGGAAAAATATCCTGTTTTAAAAAATGGAAATGTGCAGAGCATCCTAGCCTTGTTTTGGGCACATATGTGTTCAGACAGGATGGTGTCCATTTGTCTAGGTTAGGGAAGAGAATTTTTGCAGCAGATATTTTGCAATATTTGATAAACATTAGGCAGGATTTTTGTCATGTCGAAAATTTAACAGACCACAGATAGCAACATTTGATGCATCTCTGATGGTTGTTAATGCTAGGAGCATTAATAATTTTTTTTATTGGAAAATTTGCTACATTCCTCCAAGACTGTTGTTATTGTTTGTGAAACATGGTTAAAGAACAATGGCTGGAAGCCAGTTCTGTCAGGGTATAAATGTTTTTACTGTAACAGGCATTCTAACAAAAAAATCAGGTGGAGGTATTATGATAGGGATTAAAGATAGTTATGAGACCTGTGATTATTACATGTTCAGTGATAACACCAATACTACTGACTGTGTAACTGTGACAATAAAGACAACCCTGGAACATATAACAATTGTTGGAGTGTATAGACCACCAAAGTCAAGTGCAGATGACCTAGAGGAATTCATACATTTCTTCCATGAAACATAGGAGGGAAGAAAAATACTAGCTGGGGGCTTAAATGTACCATAAACAGACTGGAATAATATAGATTCAACAACGTTAGTAAAGAAATTATTCACAGCAGAAATATTCAGGAACAACAATTGCTTCAGACTGTAAAAAAACCTACCAGGGGGACAGAACATACTAGGCATTGTCTGTGTTCCCAAAGAAATTACTGTCACGTCAAGTTAAGTTTTACCATCATTGCATACCTCTCAACCTGGAAACATCAAAACTCTGGAGAAAGGCCCATGAAAAATAAGTACAAATCTGTACGCTGATTAACATAACATTTGCATACATATTTGTGTAAGTAACCCCGCCCACTCCAATGAAATTGTGAAATATCAACTTTCAAACACAAACTGAAGTACAGACAACCAAAATATGGCCCCAGAGTCATTCCAATGTCCCATTACTTGGCTATTTCGTCTCATTTACCATAAACACTATAATGTGCATACTGTTTTACTTCTACAATGATTTGGATTTCACTTAAAACTTTTACTTTACATTTTATTAGCACACACACTAATAGACATCTGCTAAACAAAGCAATACAGACTCACAGTGAAAATAGACTTAGCATTAAAACCTCTCTGCCCGTGAAACTCACATTCATTGAAACAGCAATGAAACCCACATTCAAAGAAAATGCATCTGGCCAGTGGCGGATAAAGATTATCTTTGGGCCGTTTTCAAATCCCAGGCCCCTTGCACACAAAACATACATGTGTTCTTCGATACACCTTCCCGAGTGTATTAAATTATATTCCTTGTATAATACAGCACAATTGTTGAGCGCATTTTAAAATTTGTTTTGAACATTTTCCAGTAAGCAATGAAACAAAATGCATGAACCAATAATGACAAAACTGCCCAATTCAGACCATTTACACCTTAAAAGTCTACTCAAACTTCTACAGTCCACCAGTATTAGTAAATATACACATTCTCTGCAGAAGTAAATGTCATCTAAATAATTCCACAACATTAAAGAGATCTATAAATAATGAAGAGGCTGCTATCAGACTTTATATTTCATTGTTTCATCTACAAATAAAGTGCTTGTTACCCTTGCACAATAAATTGCCTATATTACATTAAAAAATGATAAGCTAGTAATATTGTGACACGGAATGGATGGGCAAACTGATAAAAAGTTCATAGTTGTTAGGTATCTCCACCAAACAGGACATTCTCAGGACTGCAGCATCCACCCTTTTCAAAAGTACAACACAGTACGGTATCAATATCTATCTACATACTGTGGGAGTAGAACCCACAGCCTTCAGCATCAAAAGCAAGTATTCTACCTGTTGTGCTACTAAGACAAACAGACTTAGCATAAGCAGAACTAAACTTCTCTCCCCCTGAAGAACTATGCAGCACAAGAAATCTGGATTGGGGGGGTGTCGGAGACAAAGGCCCAAAAACCAGGAATGCATTTTAAACATTGCATGTATAATCTTGGAAAGTTGCTAGAAAAATTGTTTTCTGTTACCATGCCTTTCCTGAAAGGGAGGAGGACAGAAACATAAATGGCTATCATTATTTAGTGAATTCAGTTCTCACTGATTTGCTAGAAAAACACAAATTTTAAGAGGCACAGACCAAAGATTATGAGTCAAACATTCCAGACAAGTGGTGGTATGAGTAGGGAATTCAGGCTCAAACACACAATAACGAGAGGAAGAATTAAAATGAAGCACCGACTGCCTACATAAACTCCTAATAATGAGGGGGAAGAATAATTAAAATAAAGCACTGACTGCTTATTACATAAACTCCTCAAACTTTCCAGACAAGTGGTGGTATGGGTAGGGAATTCAGGCTCACACACGCACACACACACAAATAATGAGGGGAAAATAATTAAAATAAAGCACTGACTTGCTTATTACATATACTCCTTAAACATTCCAGACAAGTGGTGGTATGGGTAGGCAATTCAGACACACACTCGCACACACAAATAATGAGGGGAAAAATAATTAAAATGAAGCACTGACTGCTTACATAAACTCCTAATAATAAGGGGAAGAATAATTAAAATGAAGCACTGACTGCTTACATAAACTTCTAATAAGGGGAAGAATTAAAATAAAGCACTGACTACTTACATAAACCCACGTGGGATGAACAACTCTGCTTCACAAAAATAAATAATGAGGGAAGAATAAATTCTGCCTCACACACAATGACGACTATGAACGGAGTAGATACATGAATCTGCCATATCTGTCCTGCTTAATAACGAGAAAAGCATTCCTTAAATAAACCACTCATCACATCACCACTCTGTCTATAATAACGTGGGAAGCACACACCTGCTTTTAAAATGAAGCCACTCTCTGTCCTAACAACGAGCGAAGCACTGCTTAAATAAACCACTCACCACTGTCCTAATAATGAGAGGAAAGCACTGAATTAAAGTAAAACACTCTCTGCTCTGCTAGATTTCTGCTGCTGACTACAAACTCTACTTAAAAATGAAGAGCAAGGGAAGCACACACCTGCTTTTAAAATAAAGCCACTCTCTGTCCTACTCCTAATAACAAGAGAAGCACTGAATAAAATAAATAACTCTCTATGTTAGATTTCTGCCGACTACAACCTCTGCTTTAAAATGAAGCACTGCTTACATAAACCCACTCTACCGACTATGAATGGAACCACAAGGGAAGTGCTTCACACACAAATAAATAACTCTCTGCTGACTACAACCTCTGTTTTAAAATGAAGCATTGCTTACATAAACCCACTCTGGCAACTATGAATGGAACAATGAGGGAAGTGCTTCACACACAAATAAATAACTCTCTGCGATTTCTGTTAACTATGAATGCAGTGGACAAACGAATCTGCCTGCCTAAGTAAGCCACTCAATAGATTTTACCACTCAAACCACTCTGTCCTAATAATGAGGGAAGCATGCCACTGAATAAAATAAATAACTCTGCTAGATGATTTCTGCCAACTATGAATGGAGAAGACACAGACACATGGATCCACCTACCCTGCTTAAGTAAGCCACTCAACAGATTTCACCACTCAAACCATTCAATAAATTTCAGATTTCTACTGTTAGCCAACTGGCAGCAATAAACAGAGCGGAGTCAGTGGACACGCACATGGATCTGCCCTAGCCCTACACATATAAACACATCACTGACTAACGAGGGAAGCGCTATGGCAACACACACACACACAGAAGGAACCTCTCTGCCCTGTACATATAGATGCACTACTGCACTGAATAATAACTGCTTGCCGTTAGTGGTTAAATACATACACATCATACACAGTTAGTTTTTCATTATCAGCTGGGCCCATAGTAGATAACATACAATTATTTTTTCTTTTCCCATCCTGACCTGCAGCATGTAGTCGTATCGGGTGCTGGGTGGACTGGACACTGCAAAACTTTGAAATTATTGCTCTGCTGCTACACCCCCTCCAAAAGAGTTTAAAATAACAGTCCAGTGAAGCTGATGTCATTCACGCACACCCCTGTAGGCTGGCAATGTGTGATGATGTCAGTCATAAATTTTAAAGGTGTAATACAAAAAAAAAAATGAATGAATAATCAAAAAAAAAATCGGGAATTAAAGGGGCCACTCAGGAATTCGTGGCACCCCATTATTTTGCCCTCAAAACCGGTAAATACCAAGGAATTCAGTATGGTTGAGAGGTATGCATCACTGGTGTGCAGTGATCATGGGGTCATAAAGGTTAATTTGTTGCTAGATAATTCTGCCAAACTAAAATCTAAGTCAATGCACAGAAGGTTAATTACAGATTATATGGAAGCAAAACAGCCACTATGTAAAATTGGAGTGAGGTGTTCAGTAGAAAAACTGCAGATGGAATGTGGAAAATTTTGAAAGAGAAATTGTTTGAGTGCATACAACACCAGGCGGATATATTTCCATAAGAACAAGATATCTGATTAAGGTGAGAGACAAAAAGTATAAGAAATGGAAGAGAGGTCGAATTACAACTTTGAAAACTGAAATAAACAAGCAGGACAAACAGATTAAGCATAGTGAGAGACAAGATCAAGAAAATTGTGAAGAAAATTTATATAAAGATATTGAGCATAATAGGCAACTTTTTATAGATACATAAGCTGTGGAAGGACTAAAATGACATACAAAACAAATTAAAAAACTGTGCGCAGATTCTAAGCTGTCTTAGTGACATCCAGGTCACCCCAGACACTGGAATCAAATTAGATTATATTGAAAAAGAACTGTGCAAACTGGATCCAAACAAAGCACAGGAAGGAGACAGAATTAGTAACAATGACCTGAGAACACTTCAGCAAGAACTTACAGTATCTATTATGTCTATTATTCACTAGGTCATATAAATATGAGGAGATTAATCAAGATTGGAGACGTGCTTATTAAACCTGTTTTTAAGTGAAAGTGGAGTAGGTCAAACCCAGTCATACAGACCCTTGAGTCTACTTTCATGTTGTGGAAAAATAATGGAGAAGGTAATATTGGATAAGTTATTGTCAGAACTGGATAGGTTTGGACTTGAAACCATATATCAGCATGCATATGTTGAAAACAGATCTATTTCCACCTGTAACATGATGTTCTATAACAATATAATAACAGCTATGAATGAGAAATTGTGCTATGATGTAATTTATATCGATTTAACCAGCATTTGACAGGATCATACACAAAACACTGACCAAATTAGTACAAATAGGTATTGATGTACTCTTGACAAGATGGATAGCTGCATGGCTTACAAATAGGACATGACAAGTATTATGCAGCAAGTGGACAGGCAAAATCCTTGGTTACAGTCAGGGAGTCCACAGGGCTCTGTCCTAGGCCCTTACCTGTTTAGACTGTATCTTTCAGACCTAACTTTTTCATCTGAGGTCTTCTACAGTGTATATGCAGATGACCTGAAATTGGGTAAACTGATTATGTGTGTTATAGATAAGGCATGTCTGCAAAATAACTGGACTAAATTGACCATTTGGGCACAGGAGAATAATATGCTGATAAATACATCAAAAACTAAGCATATGAGATTTGGTAGATATAAATTGAAAGGTGAATATTTAATACAGCATGCAGTGACTAAAACTGTAGACTCATTTAAGGACCTGGGTATATGGGTAGATTCAGCTATGAGTTTTTATAATCATATCAACCAATTGGTTAATGATACTACAGGCTGTATAAAAAAGATTAATAAAATCTAGGAAATCAAAAATAATGAAGTAATTGTTAGTTACATTAGACCCAAACTTGATGATGGAACAACAATATGGAAACCCTAAAAGAAAACAAGCATGAGTAAACTGGAAAGAGTACAATGGAAATATACCATGGGTATCCATGGATGTGAAAATTTAAATTATAAGACTAAAATATCTGAACTTGTACAGTGTCTCTTACAGATATCTAAGAGGAGGTCATATTCAGGTATACAGGGCATTTAGTGACAACTACCTCTGGAAATGTTTGGGGTTAACAAAAAGTACTAGAGAATCATCAGACAACCTATGTAGAAGATTCTATAGGAATGAGACATGTACTAATTGGTTCTCTGACAGAAAGCTGATGCATGGAACAGACTACCAAATTACATTAAACCAAGTACTAGTTTAGATATTTTTAAGAACAGACTGGATACTTATTATGGGGACAAGTGGTTTGATACATTGACAAGCTAGAAGGCATTAATGCCCATGCTTGAAATATTTATATGTATGTATCTAAAGGAATGGTCAGATTTTAATTGCTCTTACCATTACTCTTCAAACACACTCTTCCTCCTACCTTTACTATCTAAACACTCTCCAGTTACCCAACTGCACTAATATTAACCTCTCACTACTCTCCTTTTATCACAGCACACCCTACTCCATTCTTTCATCTCCACCCAGTGAATTTCTTTCTTCTACCTACAAACAATCTATATTTATTCATACAATGTATAAACAACCCATCCCATCTTATGTCCCACTCTTATTCACACTCTCACTACTACCTCCTTTAATCCTCACCCATCTATTCATCTCCTTTAAAAAAACACTAGGCCCATACCTAAACTACCCCAAGAAAGAAACCAACTCTCCTCTACTTTTTATTCATGCTAATATAACATCCTCATCTAACTACATACTTCCTAAATACCATAGAACACTACACAGAAAATACAACAATCAAAACCCCAGGAAAGGCCTACCTCTATACAGCAGATTCCCCAACCCAAACTATCTAAACCTACTACTCTCTTTAAAGGATGGTGACATCCACCCTAACCCACGCCCTCCAACAACTCCTATCTCTCTCCTCAACCACAAAGAATCACCTACTCATGCCCTCTCTAAACCATCAACCTCCCTTTTAATTGCTCATCTTAATATACGTAGCATAAACAATACAGTAACAACTCCAAGCTCTAACTGAAATCTACTCCTTTGATATTCTCTGCTTAACAGAAACTTGGTTAAAACCTGTAACCAAAGACAATGAAATCATCCCACCTGGATATAATATCCAGAGACTAGACTGAGTATCCAAGAAAGGTGGTGGGGTTGCTATCCTATATAAATCTAGCTTACAATTAACCACTCATAACTGTAAACCACCTATAGACTTCAATGCAGAAATTCTTATCTCCAAACTTCATCTTAACAATGCCAAATCCAGCTATAATATCTGTATATATCTACCACCTGGTAACAACACTGCCACCATGGAAAACATACTTTGCTGGCTTTCCCAAAACCTGCCTCAAGAAACCATAATCCTAGGTGACACAAACACTGACTGGAGCTGTTACTGCAGCAGCCTCCCCACAGACCATATTAGCCTATATGGGTATTACCAAACCATTACCTCCCCCACCAGGATAAATAAATCTAACAAGAAATCAAGCTTATTAGACTGGATTCTCATAAACCATCATCCTCACATTTATGATTCAGGAACCCTCCCTGATGATTTAAGTGACCACTTTCTTACCTATATCATCAGACATAAAATCAACTCTCCCATTCCAACACCTGCCAAAAACATCAGATCTAAAAAGTACTTTAACCCTGAACTATTCCAAATGGAACTAAGAGCGTGCAACTAGCCTCCCTTACAAAACCTCCCTTTAGATGAAGCCATTAGTTATTTTAACTCCAACTTCCTTGCCATTCTCAACCACCATGCTCCAACCACATTAATTAGAATTAAAACCAAATCTGCTCCATGGCTTTCAAAAGAAACCAAACATAAAATAAATCTTAAAAACAAACTTTGGGCAAAATGGAGGAAGACTAAAAACCCTATAGACCAACTAACATTTAGACAGCTAATAAATGAAACAAAGAAAGCTATAATATCTGATAAAAGAAATTACTATCTACAATCCCAACAAGCTAATCAAAACAACCCACAAAAATTTTGGGCTAGCATTAACCAACTATCCAGGTCAATTCACTACTCCAAACCCTCAAAATACTAACCACAAAAATCCAATGAATACAGCTAAAGCTTTCAATACCTTTTTTACTGATGCTATACAAACACTAGCTAGTCAACTATCAACTAATAACTTCACTCTACCTTCCTATAAATCAACCTCACCCCCTACGTTTCATATTCAACCTGTCCCAACAACATATATTCTAACCCTTGTACAGAAACTAAAACCATGCTCACCCTCAGCAGACCAACTACCTGCTGAATTCCTACAACAATCCGCCAAAGCTATTGCTTATCCCATTTCTATTCTGATCAATAGAACTATTACCGAAAGTCATATCCCCAGTTTATGGAAACTTTCCCATATTATCCGCCTCCATAAAGGTGGACACTCCACTGACCTCCCCAAATACCGCCCCATTGCCCTTCTCTCTCCTTTGGCAAAGATCATGGAGAAATGCATTCACAGACAATTACTTGACCATCTAACCTAAAATAATTTACTTTCCAACTGTCAACATGGATTCTGACCGTCACATAGCACTACTACTGCCCTTCTTCCTTCACAGATTGTATCAACAAAAACCGCAATCTTAACAAACTTTCTTCAGCACTATTTATTGACTTGTCTAAAGCTTTTGACATGGTAAATCACCAAATTCTCATCAAAATACTGAAATCCCTGTCACTAGATACATCTTCTAAAAAGTGGTTCCAGTCCTACCTTGATAAAAGACAACAGGCTGTACTATGGCACAAGTCTCTCTCAACTCACCTACCAGTCAACCTTGGTGTCCCTCAAGGGTCCATCCTAGGACCTCTACTTTTTTCCATATTTATTAATGACCTTCACATTGCCATCCCCCAAGCCACATATATACAATATGCGGACGACTCCACACTGATATGCTCAGCCACCTCCTCTTCTGAACTTCTCCCTCTTACCCAACAAGCATTTAACACAGTTGAGCAATGGTTCACACATAGATGCCTTCTCCTAAACCCCAAAAAGACTAAACTCCTCCTCTTCTCTCCCACTAAGTCCCCTCCTCTTGATTTCTCAGTTATCTCTACCAATAAAACTATTACATCCCCTGAACCAACCACCAAACTATTGGGCATCACCATTCACAACAATCTGAACTTTGACATCCATATTAACAACATTATAAAAACTGTCAACAAAAAACTAGGCTCGCTTTCTATAGGATAAAATTCTTCCTCTTACCTTCAGCTAAAACCACTATACTAATCTCTTCACTTCTTTATGCCTCATCCATTTTTACTAATCTATCTAAAAATAATCTTAGCAAATTGGAAATGTCCTACAATAACATTGCCAGATTTGCTACAGGCAATCCATTTAGAACCCACCATTGCATTAATTTAAAGCAGCTGGGATGGCTTGAACTACGAAATCTGATTAAATTCCATCAACTGTCTATAGCCCATAACACTCTTTACAAGCCTTCCAAAACTCCTATTCTATCCACACTCATCACTCCCTATAAAAACCTGAAATCCTTAAGGTCTTCTCAGAGACTTGTAGTACATACCACTAAACCAAACAACAAGGCTGGTGAATCCCTCTTTTCTAATATTGTAGGAAAAGTCTGGAATATCCTCCCCAGTGAACTCTCCTCACTTCTCCTCACTATCATGCTTCAAAAACAAATTGAAAGTGCTCCGCAGAACACACTGGTTATGCCCCTGTACTAAGCCTGACTAGTTATGTCTCTCTTAATACTTTGCTCTTCCTACCCTTTCTACTCATTAACTGTAATTCCTTCCTTATTAACCTTAATACTATCTCCCCTCTATAACATCTTGATTGTACTAGCATGCTATGTTATGCCTGTAGTCTGCACTGCTGAATTTACTGTGATAACCTGTAATATGCATCGTAAATATGATTTTTTGTTTAATGTTTCCTTATTTAGCGTGTTAATTTCATTGTTCTATCTTGGAGCTTATCTCCCTGGGCCTCTACTGAAAATGGACATGTATCCAGTTAGACTAGCCCGGTCAACAAATGTAAAATAAAATAAATAAATAATAACATTTTACATAACTATATTTTCTATTATTTCAATATGGGCAGACATTTCAAGTTATCTTAGGTCTTTTACCTCAAAAGCTTCACAATCTATTGAAAGAAGAAAGCTAGAGTCTGAGAGAAAGGAGCTTCATTTTTAAACCACACTGAAGCTCCTCACATAAGTACAGCCCTCAAATAACAATTTTCATAACATACAACACCAAGCTCGAACTTTCACTCATGTAGAGAGTTTTAAGGTTAATATACTAAAACCTCTTTTTAACTAAACAACAACAAAAGACACTTCCTTAACAACTATATTCACCCCCACTCCCACCTCACATTTCATTGTGTCTTAGAAAAACAATAGCTTACTATGTAAGACTGCATATTGGCTTTCCAGGCAGCTTTAGAATGCAATTATTAGTTTTAACAAAGCTTCCTTTTAAATATTACTCTAGCAAGTGTTTACTTTGGATAATTTCTATTTATTTTATATCAAAGTGATGGTGATGATATTTTGTATAATACACTGTTTAAGTAACAGACAGAAATTAACACTGTTGTTAGTTTTCCAAAAGCATCAAGAGAAACAAGATAGTACTAAGAATATATGCTGTATTCAAGTTTGCAATAACTATATAAGATAAACAAATGTGACTTCAACTGTGTGTCATGTTGCGGTCTTTTCTATTTCATAAATAAAATATGTAGTAACTTCTAAGCATGCAATTTCATATAAAAGTCTGCAACTTGCACACAATGTTTTTGTTAAAAATGTATAACTTTTTTCCCAACTCATAAAAAGATAATTGTCAATTAACTGTAAAATAAGTATAATGCAGAAGAGAGTTACGTAACCTTTCATATGCAGTCTACTTGCTTGTAGTCATGTTTTTATTTATGTTGTAACAGAGTATGTTATTGTTTCTTGCTTTACTGTTAAAGGTTTATAGAAAACTAAAATTGTGCTTGTTTACAAAATGGGAAAAACAAACACGCTTTAGCATCATGTTACAGTCCTTGTAAATCAGGATTGAAGAAAGGGGAAAGGAAAAGGAAAAGTTCTGCATTGTTCTCTTATTTTTTTTCTTTTTCTCACTTATCTTGCTTCCATTTGAATCTATATGCGTCTTTGAGGATATATTGGTCCAATCCATTTGCTCTGTTTGTTCAAGAATTTTGTTTGTTTGTAGAAATGACAAAGCAGGGTCAGGATCTTTGAAGAGTTTACCCCCATTTGTAAGGAAAATCATTAGTCTGACTGGGAACAATAAATGTACTTTTGTTTCTTTTTAAGTTCTCTAATAGGGGGAAGGAATTGTTTTCTTTATGCCATCACTGTTGTTGAGTAGTGATTGTCTTGAGATGAAATAAATTTCTCCACTATAGATCTCGGAGAAGAACCAGGTTTAGCAGCAGGTTTGCCTAGGGGCTGGTGTGTTCTCTAGCCCAAAAGAGAGAGCTTCAGGGAGATCTAAAGTCTTAACAAGGCAGACAGTTAAAAAATAAATCACAGTGTTACCTCAGTTAAAAAATAAATCACAGTGTTACCTTCAGGAAGTCCAAAAATATGATAATTATTCTTTCCAGATCTATTTTCAAGGTAATCTGCTTTAGCTGACAAGATTTTATTTTGCTGAAATAAAAAGCCAGCGTTGCTTTCTCCTTCATTTAGCCTTCCATCCATAATATTAAGGGATTCTTTGATGCCAGAAATCAGATTTTTTCTGTACCTGAATAGCCTCATTAATTTGTTCCATTTGCTTGGAATAATCATTCTTAAAATAATCAATTTTATTGTCCAGTCTGTCCATTTTTAATGATAATTTTTGAATATGAGACAAAAGTGACTGAAGATCTTCCTTACATGAAGGATCCTGAAGTGCTGCCTTAGTGTAGCTCATGTTGCTGCCAGATACAGTGAAAGAAATTACTTTTACAGAGTTGTTGACAAGAAAACTATTAGATTTTCAAAATGTTTTCTTGAAATAATCCTTTATAACACCAATAACTATCAAAATTCATTAGTTTGAATGGTTTAGGATTATTCAAACAGAAAATTTCCTGTAAGAAATATATATTTTGTAGCAGAGCTGTGAAGAGGTGCAGCTATCCTTGTCTCATGCTGCCCCCCCAGTAAGTTGTACATCTTGAGAGATCACACAAGCATATTTTTTCATATTTCTGTAAATATCTCAATAAAAACGTATCCAGAGATCCAACATATCAACGTTTATGTCTGGTTAACAATAATGTTCTAACAATATATGTCTTGGTTGTATAATTTGCAAGGTATGAAAATTTTAGCAAAAAAGATAACTGAGTTTTTATTTTATAGCATTTATGGAAAGATTGTGAATGCACTGACAGGTACTACTGTAAAGGACATTTCTTACTTCATTGCTTTTTGTACAGTTTTAATACTTTTATTGTTCACAAAATATACATTTGTCAGTCTTATGCTTTTAAGTTGATTTTTTTCAGAAAATGCTCTGGAATGCAAGAATATGAGTAGGATGCTAGAGGTGTGACATTCCATACTACATAGGTGCAAATAAATATTCAGTGTCCGTTAAAAAACCTGGAGCTGAAAGCAGCTCTACCTTTTGTTCTTATTTTTCCATGGAAACAAGCCGGTTAAAAGAGAAGGCAATAAATTGAGTGATGTGAACATTGTTTACGGAGAGAAATTTAAGCAGTTCAGTAAAAAATAAAGTTTGACATTATTAGAAAAGAATAAGACCTAGCAGCTTTCCTGGTAATTAAATACTTTAATGCATTTATTAGAATAGTATAATAATTTAGATAAATAAATATAGCCAATACAATTTTATTAAGATTTAAAGTGAATGCTTTCTGAAAACAGACACATTGTTTTTCACATCTGGGAGGGGAATAAAGATAGGACAAGGACAGACAATTAGTGCAAATAAGAGAAAGTACAGTTGTGTACACTTACCATAAATGTAGATGTTAGAGTGTATTCACTGTTGCAGTCATCACATTTGGGTTATCTGCCTGCAGGTAGCCCTCAGCTGGCCTGAATACCAGTCTTTGGATTTCTGCGTCGAATGCTGTCGCTTCTTCCATGACGTCAGGTCGTCAGGGGTATAAAACATGCAGCCAATGCCATTACATCAGTTTTTCTTGCCCCAGATGTCAGGTGCCCCCACAATAGGAAGCCATTATATGGTATGGTACACCCCCATCAAAAAGCAAATACACATGAAAAAATATATATACCAAACAAGAAGGAAATGTAGAGCCAAGAGAAGTCAGGGGGCTGGAGGTAGTGTAACCAGAAATGCAAGAGTGAATACACTTGAACATCGATATTTATGGTAAGTGTACACACCTGCACTATGTTCTACATGTTTCACTGTTGCAGTCATCACATTTGGGTTGATTCCCAAAGCTAAGGAAGGGAGGAGGTTAAAGAGCATTAGGGCCAGCTATTAAGCCCTGCAAGACTGCTGTGGAAAATCCAGCTCTGGATTTAGAAAAGATAGGCAGGTGGTAATACTTGGTGAAGGTATGTACAGAGCTTCAGGTAGCAGCTTCCAGGATGTCCCTGGTAGGGACTTTTCGGAGAAATGCCATAGAGGTAGATGCAGCCCTGGTGGAATGTGATCTTATCCACTGTGGGGTAGGTTTTCCATGGTGCTTGTAGCAGAAATGAATTCAATGGGCTATCCATTTGGAAATGGTTTGCTTTGAAATGGCCTTCCCCTCTGTCCCTGTAGCAAAGCCAACAAGCAGCTGGTCAGATTTTCTGAGAGGCTTAGTCCTGTCCAAATAGAATCTAAGTTGCCTGTGCACGTCCAGAGAGTGCAGTACCCGTTCCCCTTTGTTTTGTGGATTAGGGGAAAAAAGTAGGCAAGTGAATGGACTGGTTTAGGGCCACACTAGACATTACCTTGGGAATAAAGGAAGGATTAGTCCCGAGGCCAACCCTGTCCACATGGAAGATACTGAAGGATTCCACTGCCATGAGGGCCTGTAATTCAGACACTCTTCTTGCTGAAGTGATGGCTAGAAGTAAGACTGTTTTCCAAGAAAGGAATTTCAACTCTGCTGTTGCAGCTGACTCAAAGGGGGGGAAGAGTGAGCTTTTCCAATACAAAGTTAAGGTCCCAGGCTGTAGTGGTAGCTCTCCTGGGGGGTCTTAAATTTTTTGCCCCTCTAAGGAATTGTTTCAGCAATGGGTGAGAGAGTGGGGTGGCTCAGTATTATAATGTGCTGAAATGGCAGAGGCATGAATCTTAATTGATGAGAAGGATATGCCCTTGTGGAGCATTTATGTTAAGTACTCTAGAATATGAGGTAAGCTGGGCACCGTTGTGCCCATCCCCTGAGTCTGGCCCCAGGAACAGTATCTTTTCCACTTTTCAGCATAGGATTTTCTGGTACTAGGCCTCTTTGCCTCCAGAATGACATCCCACACCTGCTTACTGTGGATTGCTAGAGGAGAGTTCATGGAATTAGCCAGGCTGCAAGGTTCAGGGTTTGAAGCTGAGGGTGTAGAATCTGGCCCGCTTGCTGGGACAGCAGGGAAGGGGTCTAAGGCAGGTGCCATGGTTGTAGCAGTGACAGACTGTGCAAGAGGGGGTACCAGTGCTGGTGTGGCCAGTGTGGTGCAATCAGTATTGTCCTTGGCCTGTCCAGTTTGATCTTTAGTAGAACCTTCGAGAGGAAAGGCAGAGAGGGAAAGGCAGAAACTGAGAGGCTTTCCCAGGTAAAGGACAGGGCATCCACTTTCCAAGCTTGACTGTGGGGAGCTCTGGTACAGAATTTGTTCAATTGGTAGTTCTGAATGGAGGCAAACAGGTCTACCTCTGGGGTTCCCCATTTGTTCCTCAAGAGTTTGAATATTTTGGCTTCTAGTTTCCATTCATGTGGGTCCATGAGATGTCTGCTCAAGTCATCTGCCAGTGAATTTAGTTTGCCTGGCAGGAATTGAGCTTGTAGGTGCACTTGGTAGCTCAAGGCTGTGATCCACAGTGCCATGGCTAGTCTGCAGAGAGGGTAGAAGTGGGTTCCCCCTGCTTGTTTATGTACCACATAACTGCGGTGTTGTCGGTCTTTACCAATAGTTGTTCTGGAAGAATAAGGTCTTTGAAGGCTGTCAGAGCATTCTGTACAGCTAACATTTTTTTTGATTGATATGCACATGCATCTGTCTTGGGTTCCATTTGCCCTGAATGCACTGCCCTGCCATGTGAGGCCCCCATACATAGTCTGATGCATCTGTTGTTATGGTTTGGGAGGCAAGGGGTAAAGTGAAAGGGAGTCCCTTGTTGTGGTAGCAGGCCTCTGCCCACCAGAGGAACTCTGCCCTTAGACAAGGGATGATAGGAATCATTGTTTCCAGGTCCTGAGAATGTTGACACCATAGACTTTTTAGATACCATTAGAGTTTCCTCATATGCAGTCTTGCATATGGCATTAGCAGAATACAACAGGCTATGAACCCCAGAGCTTGCAGTATTTTCCTTGCAGATAGCTGGATTTTTGTGGCCAATAGTTTGAAGTAGGTTGTCAAATAAACTTCTTTCTCCAGAGTGAGTAATGCCATCTGGGAAGGTGCGTTCAAGCTTGCTCCCAGGAATACAATCTGTTGGCAGGGTACTAGGTGAGATTTCTTTTCATTGATGGTGTACCCCAGTGAGGTCAGAAGTTTCTTTACAAATGCCAGGTGTTGTAATAGCAAATCCTGGCTTTCTGCCTGAATCAGACAATTTTCCAAGTATGGGTAAATCTGAATATTTCTCTGCCTGCAAAACGCAATGGCTAAAGCTAGACACTTTGTGAACACCCTGGGCACAGTAGATAAGCCAAAGGGAAGTGCAGAGAACTGAAAGTGCATGGAGCCCACCCTGAAACATAGGTATTGTTGGCAGGATTCTCTTATTGGGATGTGCAGATAAGCTTCCTTTAAGTCTAGGGTTGCCAGCCAGGCATCCTTGGCTAGCACAGGAAGAAGCTGTTGAAGAGTTCGCATTTTGAATTTTGGAACCACCAGAAAGGTGTTGAGAATAGAGAGGTCCAGGATAGGACACCAGGAGTTTTCTTTCCTGGGTACCAGAAACAGTCTTGAATAAAAACCTTGTCCCCTTAGTTCTGCTGGGACAGGTTGAATAGCCATGATACTGAGAAGAGAGAGAACCTGCTTTTGAGTCTCCACCCATTGATTTGGGGAGAGGTCTGGTCAACCATTTGGGGTTGGTAGTGTGTGGAAGTGGAATCTGCATCCTCGGGAAACTATGTTCAAAACCCATTTGTCCTGGGTAATGAGTTCCCAGTTTTTTGCATGCAGGGCAAGCTTTCCTCCTAAGGGAGCAAGTATTTGAGCAGGGCTTGGAAGGGTTAAGGTTAAGTCATTGTACAATTTTTCTATAGGGGGGTGGCTTACTACTCTCTGCTATGGAAGTGAGAGCCCTCCACTGCATAGATCTGTGCGTAGCCTGAGACTGAAGTCTTAGTGGTCTGCTGTTCCTGGGTTTGGACTGAGAAGGCCTGGAAGGGACTGGAAAGGACCAGTTCTTTGAAGGCCAATGCCTACTGAAGCTTGGAGGCTATACTTGTAGAAAATATTTAACAGTTTGCATAGATTTAGCTTTTTCCTCCATCCTTTTGAGGACTTCCTCTGCTTTGTTGCCAAAAAGGCAGTCTTGGTTTAAGGGTGCATCCAGTAATTTAGCTTTACCATGATCTGGCAAGTTTTGTTCCTTAAGCCAAGCATGCCTTCTAAGTACGGACCCAGTGACAGCAGCCTTGCAAGATGCTTCTAAAGCATCAAAACCACATTGCAAAGTATGTTTACCAACTTGTTCTGCAGAATGCATTAAATCTTGCAAGTCTTTGCGTTCAGCACAGTCGGGAATCAACATCATTTTCTGTTTAAGTAGTCCCGTAATATGATGCTGATACTTTAACATGAGTAACTGGTAATTTAAAGCCCCAATGGCCAAAGTAGCAGACGTGTATACCTTCTTACTCCATCTGTCTAAGGCTCTAGAATCTCTATCAGAAGGGGTAGGATTTTTTGGCAGCGGTAACCTTAATGCCTTTTGGTCCTTGGGAAATGGTCTCTGGATCTGCAGTAGGATTCTTGAAGAGGAATTTGTGAAAGTCAGGTACTCTGTAGTACCTGTCACGTTTTTTGGGAGCTGGAGGTAAAGTGTCTGGGGTAAGGCTAGATTCCAAGAAAACATCATCTACAACAGCTAGAACAGGAGGGAAACCTAGAGGCCTGTGTTGAGGCAGGAGTAAGAATTCCCTAAGTCTCTTTTTGGACTCAGAATAGTCCTGGCTTTCCCAGCGGAAGTGCTCCCTGAGGGTATGCAAGGTTTCACCAAAATAAAAATCTTCTGGAGGGGAAGTAGAGGGAATGGAATCCTCTGCATCAGTATTCTCATAAGTAGATAAGGGCAAATCCTGTTAATCAGAAAGAGCAGAGATATCAGAATCCTGACCAGAAGAATCAGAAAGAAAATTGGTTCTAGGTCTCTTAGAGGGAGAAGGCTGGCTTCCCCTAATTAAAGTAATAAGGTCTTCAGCCATTCTAAGCATTTGTTTTTGAGGCATATGGGCCTGAGTCAGTGGTTTGGTCATCAGTTTTCTGGGTGTAGTGCGAGTTTTAAACCTGAGGAATTTGGTACTTCTAGATGGAAACGATGTTGTTAGTTTAGTATGAATGTCTGTAGGCCTCAATACACCCTCAGAAGCCGGTGCCTGCACAGCGGCTCTGGACCCATCCAAGGTAGAGACATCCGTAGGTTCCATAGTCAAAGAGGCATCTCGCGGCATACCTGACTCTGAATGGGTCTCAGTAGAGGCCTGCGAATCTGTAGTAGTGGGTATCAGGGGCTGTGTGCCTCACTGAGTACCGGCAGACTAGCGACTAGCTTAACGGAAGTGTCGTCGGCAGTTTTGGACCTATGCGGTCTGTCTCTGTCTTTATCCTTATGTTTTTTCGGAAGATCGGTAGTCGGATGGCTTAAAGAAGCCATTTCGGAATACGGAGATCGAGAACGAAAGTATTTAGCTACAAAAATAGCCCAACGACGAATAGTTTGGACGTTGAATAAGGCACAAAACCAACAGCGAGGGATGTCGTGGTCTGGGCCTAAACAGGTGACGCAGTAAGAATGAAAGTCTTTATGAGGTATTTGCTTTCCACAGGCAAGACAATTGTTAATTTTTTCTGACATCGGTTAGAGCAAGAAAACAGGATCCCCAATGGGGTACTTATCTTTTCTGAAGACTTCGGGTCTGAAACTCAAAAACAAAAATTTCAGGAGTCGGCCGACCGGCACTTGTGAACTGCTTCTGCTTCGGGCACCACACGGCAAGAAAGACTGCTGTAATGGTGTCAAGTGCATGTTTTATACCCCTGACGACCTGACATCATGGAAGAAGAGACAGCATCCGATGCAGAAATCCGAAGACTCTGGTATTCAGGCAGGCTGAGGGTTACATGCAGGCAGATAACCCAAATATCATGACTGCAACAGTGAAACACGAAGAACATCAGGTTGTAACATGTGTCTTAGGGTGGATAACCTTATAGGTTCATAGGTAGGTACTAGGCTATCTGCCCAAGGGCATTTATAAGTCTAGCCAGAGTGTGTTGGCTTTCGCCGCCCCATTGATTAATTAACTGATCCTCTGTCAAGCAGAGCCAATGAAGTGATCCCAGGGGTGTATTTTCTGTTACCCATCCACTTGTCAAGGTATCTCTTGAAGAGCGTTAGTGAGGGGCTCTGCCTAATGTAGTTTGGAATTTTGTTCCAAAGCATGGGGGAAGTTTCTGTGACAGGAATCTATCCCTCCAGGATGTTATATTTTTTGTTGTGGTGAGGTTTAGCTCACTAGAGCACGTGTCTCGCAGTGACTTGGATATTTTTAGGTACAGCATGTCCATCAATTCTGAGTTGGACTTGGCTTTTAAGTCAGGCAGAGATCACCTCTGAGTAAGCGATATGCCACTGAGTACAGCCGGAGGTTTTTCAGTCGGGCTGCATAGGACATATGTTTGAGGCCAGTAATCGTCTTGGTGAGGTACTTTTGTGGTCTTTTCACCTGTTGGAAGTGTCTTGTGAGGTACATCCTAAATGGGGCATTGTACTCTATGATGGGTCTGATAAGTGACGAGTAGAGGGGCACTATAACCTCTTTATTTCTAGATGTGAACCTTTTAGTAATTAGATGAGCCACATAGAAGGATTTCCTAACTACTTTGGCAATATGATTGTCAATGGAGAGATTACTATCTACCTGGGTCCCCAGATCTCTTATTACCTCTTCTGTATTAAGGGGGCTGCCACCTATATGGTATTTCATGGGTGTTTTGTTTTTCCCAAACGGGATGACTATGCATTTTTTTGGCATTTAGCTTGAGGCCATGACTTTGGCACCAGGTGTCCGTCTCAGTAAGGCCCTTTTGGAGGATGTTCGTGTCAGCCGGTGAGTCACTTATGGCTCCCAGTTTGCAGTCATCGGCAAACTTGGTTAGTCAAAGTCCTCCTGTGTTTACCTGTACTTCTGAGACGTACATGCCAAACAGTAGGGGTCCCAGGACAAAGACTAGCAGGACACCACTTGTGACCGGTTTAGAGTCGAACCTGGAGCCCACTATTCTTACCGTATGAGTTCTGTCTGTAAGCCAGGTGGCAACCCATCTCATGACGTAGGGGTTTATGTTCAGGCTGGTGAGTATTTTTGTAATACCCGAGTGGGTAATGGTGTCGAAAGCCTTGGCGAGGTCAAGGTAGGCTGTGTGAACCACCTTTCCCTCATCTATGGCCTTAGTGACTGTCTCGAAGAAGTCAACCAGGTTTAGTAGGCATGATCTGCCCTTAACAAAGCCGATCTGGGTCAGGTCAAGTGTTTGGAGGTTCCCAATGTCTTTGTTAATGAGTTCCATGATGATGTGCTCCATAGCCTTGCAGACCAGGCTAGTCAGGCTTATGGGGTGATAGTTACCAGGGTCAGTTGTGGACCCTCCTTTGTAGAGAGGAATAACAGTTGCTGTGCGCCATTCTATGGGCATGTAGCCTGTGGAGAGGCTGAGATTGAACAGCGTGTTAGGTGGGGGGTTAGTTTGTTCTGCAGTTCGTGCAAGATGCAGCCTGGGACAACATCAGGCCCCATTGACGCTGTGTTTTTGGCTTTTGAAAGGGCTGTTTTCACCTGTGATTTCCGGGACACTACACTTTTCCGGTATTGTTGTGGGCCCTTTTGGTGGTGAGAGGGGGGTGAAGTTTGCACTGAATCTATCTGCCAGGATGGTGGCAATATCAGTAGGTTCAGTATATTTTGTGCTATTTTGCAGTAGTTCAGTGCATATCTGCGAGTTGCCACTTAGATTCTTAACATAGCTAAAGAAGGCTTTGTGGTTATCTTTTGAATCCTTGGCTATTTTTCTTTCGAAGTTAGCCTTGGATGACTTTATGAGGGGACCTTAGTTTCTTACTGATACCGATCAGGGATGTACTTTCCTTCCTGGGATTTGTTTTTTTTTTCTGAATTAGTTTCCTCCTTCTATTGTATAGCCTGTTTATGGCAGGGGTCCACCAAATTGGTTTCCTTCTCTTAGAGGAGTGAGTCTTGGTTTTGCTAGGGATGGCGCGATCCACGCATCCTTGTAGGTGCTCATAGAGTGCATTTGGTAAAGGTTTCTGCATCTTGGGCAGCGTTATCCTTTAGCGTGGGGCTGTGAAACTTACCACTTCTGTCTTAAGTAAGGTGAATTAATTTTAGGTTACGTTTTACCTGTGTGTGAAGCTGTCGATTGACAGACAATTGTTCCCATCAAGAGGGTTAAATTTGAAGATGCACATAGTTTGCTTGTTTTAAGTTAACAGGTTAAAAGGGTGCTCTGAGTGTCTTCATTAAAACAAAAAGTCTTTAAAATGTGACACAGGTTGAAATGGAGATAAAAGAAAAAAATAAACTATATACAAGATCAACTTGCCATGGGGGCATGTAACAGAAGCCATTTAAAAAAATGTCATATACAATAGGTGTGAATAACAGCTTCTCATAATGCCTACACTAAACATATTTTGGAACATGAATGGCCTCACTGGAGTACTGAATTGTATAAAGAAACGCATAGTACAAATAGCAATACTACAAGACACAACTTGAAAGAAATGAGCATGTGAATTTGATAAAGAAATTATTTCATGAGGGATATTCAAAAGAGTAAGGAAATGGGGAGTACTTATACTTGCTAGAGAAGGGAAAAATGATAGTAATGGTAGGTTTGTGAGAGTAAGGGTCTAATGGCAGGAGAGAAGGATTATACCAGCATGTATTTATATTCCACCTAAAACTGCTACTATGGAATTTAAGAAAATTTGGGATGAAATAACAAGCTTTCAGCAGAGAATATTACTTACAGGTGGGTACTGGAACTTGATTTGCAACACTGAGGATGTATCTGGGGGAGTTAGAAAGAAAAACATAACAAAACAGAGTAGCTTTCTGAAGAAATTTATGAAAATATTTGGTACGGAAGACAAACTCAGTAGTAAAAACCTGTAGAGTATTTACATATTATTCCCAAGGTACAATAACTGGGCTAGACTATGCAGAAATGATATTTCACAGGAACATGTGCATTTAGCTGAAAGCGTCAGCACACATCCAATAACTATTTCAGATCATGGGCCAGTATTTACCAAGATAAAAAATTAGAGTAATGAAGTACAAATGAGACAATGGTGCTTCCCCACCTACCTATTAAAAGAGTGGAGTTTAATGAATGGGTAGTGGAAATTATTTAACTAAATAAGGAAGAGAAATTTCTTCAAAAGTTACAGTTAGTCTGTCAGTTAAAAAGAAAGTGGAGATTAAGAACAGGGTAGAAATAAAGAAGAAGAGATATGGTTAGGAATAGAAATAAAGAAGAAGAGATATGGGTAGGAAGCAACAACAACTATTTAGAGGGGCTGGCAAAAGTTAACGTACTGCAGAACAAGGGGTATCTCGCAGAACAAGAGGAGACAAAAATGCAGAGCCCTAAAGTGAAGATGAGAGAGTAACTGGATAATATGCACGAGTTTCAAAAGACTACTGGTAAGCAACTGTTTTTGACAATAACTCCAGAGAATAAAACTTTTAGCACAATGATTTAAACAACAGAAAGAAGAAAGTGTTTTTGCTAAACTTTTAAAGCCTATAACAAGAAAAATAACCAGAGATCTTGTAGAGGTATTAGACATATTTTGGAAGTTTTATGAAAATATGCATAAAGCAGAAGAACGTGGGAATAAAAAAAAAGCACAAATGGAAACATTTACGGAAGACTTAGGCATGCCTAAGGTTGGAGGTAGATGAGGCTACACAATTCAGAGCCAAAATGAGGAGATGAGATAATCAACCAGCATTAAAGTCTCCAGGAATAGGTGGTATTCCTGTGGAAGTTTGGGAGCTAGGAGGGAAAGAAATTTAACAGTATTTTAAAAGGAGGGAAAGTATCAACATCCTGGAAGAAAGCTGTGGTGACTGTAATATGCAAAGACAGTAAATACCCATTAGACCGAACTTCATAACACTTATTTTTTTAAAAAACTTTTTATGAGAGGTACAGTCATTTGATGTATTTGATTAACAATTGTTTGAATTGGGCTTGAATCAGCTTATTACTGTCTTTTTAAATGTTGATTTTTATGTGGTAGTAGTAAAGTGGTCAAATGATAAGATTGGCATTACTTAAGACTGAAGGATTTTTATTTCTTCTTGTTTAGTGTTCTGAAAAAGTCTGGATATCTTGTCCCAGATGAAAATGCTTAACTAATCAAAGTATTTCCTACATGTCTTGAGAAGTGATTCTTGCAGATTCATCTTTCTACTGGCTTTGGGTCTTGGTGACATCAGTTTGTTTACTTTAGTTTGTGTTATCCATCTGTTGCCTTGGAAGTGTTAGCCATGTCTTCTCAGTATATGTTTAGGAGGCATAACAAGAATACAAGTGAAATCTCAGCTTCTCAGTGTGGTAATTTGAATGGAGAATTTACTCAGTCAGTTTCATTGTTGATGCAACAAGTTAATGACATAATGGCGTCAGAGTCTGCCTTGATGGCTAACAGCTTTAGTAATTGCTCTAATAGACTTCCTAGCATTGAAGCCGTTTATGCTGGTGGATGTTCCAAGGATATCAAAGCTGGATTTAATTTGGGCAACAGGGATTGTAATCAGCAGCTGACGATGCCTTTAGACACAGGTCTAAATTTTACTACCCTGACCTACCCACAGGGGGGGGGGGTGCATTGTCTTCAACTGGTAAGATCAAACCTTTTAACATCATGGAATGGCGTAATAAAGGTTTTAATACAAACATTTTCATGACTGATAAGTTGGCTGAAAGACCTACTCGTAACGAATCCCTAAAAATATTTGAAAAAAAATATATATTTTTTTAAAAATTGATAAACAATGTAATATTATAAGTAATAGGAAATGTAAAACAATTAGATAGGGATCATAAAGAATATGAGAACTGGGTTGTCTGTCTTTTAATAAAAGGGGCATGGGTTTATAAGAATAGTCATTATAACAATGGTTTAAATAGTAATACTGACTCAGCCCCAAGTGATACTGGTTCATCTGAACTCAATAACCACTTTGAGTCTCCCTCTTTACAAAATGATTGTCAAGAAATTAGAACTTTATCTCCCCAATTGTCTGGGGATGAAAATGATTATTTTTTTAGTTATCCAATAAGAAATAAAAGGGAAATCACAATCAGACAGGGGAAGCCTCAAAGAAAGGGAGGGGGACGGGTTGGAATTTCTTTTTATAGAAACGTTTTAATATTTTTAATTATAGTGGTATACATGTAAACAAAGCTCACTTTAATTTATTTCAGAGGGGATTAAATTTTATTATACCATGACCCCCCCCCCAAAACGTGCATGCTGATTGGCCAGCGTGCCCGTTGTAAATCGAGTTATACTAATGGAAAAGGTCGGTCGGGGTTTTTCCATTAGTAGTAACTTTTTTTTTTACATCATTCATATAATGGTTGGGTTTAACATTATAAAGACAAGACCTTTAAAATAAACGAGATCTCCGTTGCTTATTTTAAACTAAATCGTCATACATAAACCCCATTTTAGTAGTGACAGTGTTCGCTAAAAAAAAGCAAAGAAGATCTCCAAGATTTTTTTTATAAATGTTTTATGTTTTAAACATTTTAAGATGGCGAGACGAACACAAAAAACAGCAAACCGTTCGTTGCTTGTCTTAAAAACTGTCTCGCTATGTTAAACTCCATTAATAGCGCTTGAACTTAAAAAAAACGCTTTGCTCTTTGCTTTCTTTGTACGTTGCCCACCTCGCAGCAGGCGTGCAGTACATCAGGATCAGGCAGAGAATGAGGCATCTGGGGGTGAAGGGCAGTAAAGCATATTATTATTTTATTTTTTAAGAAAATTTCTTGTTTCTTTTTTAAATAATGTCAAAATAAATAATGTACATATTTCACTGTTGTTTATACTTATCGCGTTGGCTTTCCACGGTTACCAACCGCCTGTCCGGGGGCCCCAACGGGACCCCACCCATAAGTAACGTAGTAATTAACGACCTTATTCCTACATCTTATTTTGATATGCCTGTGTATTTGAACTTAAATTATATGTGAGGAAATTAAATCTAACTTTACTACATAGAAACTCTAATGTTAGAGGCACCATGTTTATTATAAAAAACAGTACATACAATTCACATTTACATCCTCTTTTACTACTGTTTAGACATATATGTAAGAGAGAGAGATTTATATATTTAATTCAAATCAGAGGAAGTTTGCTAACAACCTTACACCATATGAAACATCTTTGTGGTTTGAATTAGTAATGGATAAAACCCTACAGGTTATAAAACCTGACAAGGAGGGTGGGATTGTTTTGCTGAATTTTATGGAGTATGAAAGCAGGATCCTTGATTTACTTCACAACATTCAAAACTACTCCCGTTTCCAAGGAAGAATTTGATTTGGCGTATAGAGACATTGATATGGTTTTGAATGGTTTAGTTTAGCATGGGGTGTTAACCCCTGGGGATTTCTGATATGTTTCTTATGACAAACCCTTCATCGAAAGCATTTTTGGCATACCAAAAGTGAATAAGTATTAGTGTGATCCACCCATGAGACGAACAGTAGCAGCCCAATGGTCAAAAACCCACTCTATAGCCTCTTTTATTGATAAAAAGCTTAAATGCTACTTGGAGAAGTGCCCTCATTTGGCTAAGGATTCTTGGGATTTTCTGGGCCATTTTCATGATGAACATTTAGGTGACAATTTAATTTTTGTCACTACTGATGTGACTGATTTGTACATTTCAATTCCTCATGATGACGGTATTGATTTTTTTTTAGAAACGTGACTGTGTCCTTTTAATTTCTCTCTAATCACAAAGTACAGATAATTTTTGATGTTATGGATATAGTCCTTCACAACAATTATATCTTTTTTGAAGGGGACCACTTTAAGTAGGTAGCTATGAGTGCAGTTTGTACTCCAGCATATGCTGATTTGGTTATGCTAACTTGGGAATGCAAGTATATTTTTCAAGTTGCCTCTTAAGGTTTTAGGATGATATACATTATTTTTTGGAATGAGAATTTAGATGTTTTAAATTAATTTTTATCTATATTAATAAAACATCCCCGTTTTTGAAATTTACTTTCCAATATTCTATACAGGTGATTAATTTTTTCAATGTAGAGATTTCAAGGGATATTAATAAAGGGTTTGCTTCTAACATATATAGGAACGTATAAGGAAGTACACTTCTTCTGATTCCTAACTCTATTTTGAGAGTTACCATCCATTAGTTCAGAAAAGGAGCCTAGTTAAAGGGCAATTTGGTCACATCTGGCCAGGATGGCATCTGAGGATTGTGTTTATGAAAAAGAATGTGATAAGTTGTCCAATATGTTTAAAATCAGAGGGTATCTGGATGAACTGGTTTCTAAAATAAGGAGAGAAATTACTCTGGGGAGACGCACTAGATTTCCTACCTTACTAGGGAGGGGTTTACTTGATAATTCCTCCAAAAATCTTACTAATGGTAATTTTAACAAAAATCTATGTTAAGGTCAGAATAAGGATTTTAGTAAAGCTTTGGTTTTAAAATTTCAATACAGCATTGAAGATATGAAGAACATTATTAAAATGAATTAGTGCATCTTTAAATTTCAGGATGAGATTTTAGAAACCATGGGTGGGTTACCCTATATTTCATGTATAAAAGAGGGCAAAATATGTAAAACAAATTTGAGTCAAATAGGAATAAGATGGAGACTCTGATGATTTATTTGGAGGTGCCAAATAGTGTTACCATTGTAATCACTGCCGTTATATTTTTGAGAGGATCAATGTTTTTATTAGGGGAAGGAAAATTGCATTACCTCATTGCAGTGACTGTAATACTAGTGGTGTTGTTTATATAGTTTATGTTCCTTACCTGACTTGTTTTATACAGTTAAAATGGAAAGGGCTCTTTCTAAACGTATTTATGAGGATTACTACGATATTAAAATTTTTTTGGAAACAATAACTTGTTTAAATATAGTCTATATTACAAAAAGTGCAACCAAACTGCAGGGAAGTGGATCTTGGCAAAATATTATATAATATAAGGAACTTTTATGGCAATTAAGATTGGATGCTGCATTAAAACTTACGGCTTCCAAGTTTTGAGTTAAACCAGAAAGGTTTCTTAACTCTATAATGTGAAATTAAAAATATAAAATATATTTTGGAATCCATTTAGTACTGTATGTACAACACAAAACTCTTTTTAAAAAAATGCTTTAAAATTTTTTGAGAGGTACACTCATTTGATGTGTTTAGTTTACAATTAATTGAAGTGGGTTTGACTCAGCTTGTTTCTGTCTTTCTAAATATTGATTTTTATGCAGTATTTAGTCACATGATCACCTTGGCATTATTTAAGACTGAAGGATTTTTATTTATTGATATTTAATGTTCTGAAAAAGTCTGTCAATCGTGTCTCAGGCGAAATCACTTAACTAATAAATATGAAGGAAAAAAATGCACAGTACGCTGAGTAAAGTATCCCTTAATAAATACAATACAATGTCCAGAAGAAGCAACAAAAAGGGAATTCACCAAAGCTGAAAACAACGAAACAACTCCAGTCTTCACTTCAAGAGTTTTAATAAAGTAGAATAAATGCAGGATCCAAGTGAGCGCTTTCACGTTCAATAAACGTTTCTTCAGACTTCAATGCCAGCATAGCACTATACAACAGTTTAAACAGTAGCATCAATTAACATTCTTAAAAATCATTCAATTATGGTATCCAATTAAAATTTAAAATTCTAAAATTTAAAAATATATTACTATATTTAAACAATAAGATGAGATATAATAACTCAATTCCTATATCCCAAATAAAATAAAATAAAATAACCCATGTATCATACATAATAATACAAGCAACAATGTAGTTATCTTACCACAAAAAGAATACATATACATTTATATTCAGAAGAAATTAATGTTTATAAGGTCTCGCTGCCAAGAAAGGTTTAAGTGAGACCTTCTCATTCAAACCATACACTTTATGTGCTTGTAACCTCAAAATCCATCTACATTCTATATCTCTTCAGTGTAATTTTTTATATTTCCTAACCTATTAGTTTTTTTCACCATTTCCAAAACTCTAAATTTGAAAGTGTGTGTCAACCCATTATCAATTACATGTTGTGCCAGAGCATTACTTGTGTTCTCTTTATTTATGGCATACAAATGTTCCCTGATACGTTCACGTAGCGTCCTATTTGTTTTTCCCACATAAAAAAATTTTCATAGCTGACACTGTGCTAAATAAACTAAACCCCTAGAAAGAAAGGACGGGTTAAGCCTCAGGGAAACTCTGTCCTTATGAAAGATCAAATATGGAGGTTTAATGGACAAAGCTTGAAGTTCTGATACCCTCCTGGACGATGTAATGGCTATCAGAAATGCCGTCTTCCAAGATAAGAATTTTAAGTCAAAAGTGGCAGCCGGTTCAAAGGGTGGTGATGTAATAGCTTGTAATACAAGGTACAGGTCCCATGGCAGAACAGTTCTAAAACAGGGGGACGAAGTAACCAAGGACATTTTAGAAAGGCTTTACAGAGTTTGTGGCCCATAAGAGAGGGCTCGTAAGATGTGTGAAAATTGGAAATTGCAGATGACTGTACTTTAATGGTAGCGGGAGCAGAGCCCTGACAAAACAACATGGCTAAGAAATCCAAGACCGATGGAACTGGGGCTGTGAAGGGGTCCAAACCTTGGGCCTGAGCCCAAATAGAGAATCTCCTCCATTTGCTGGAATAAATCTTCCTGGTGGAAGACTTATGAGAAGAAGACAAGATGTGCACCACTTCAGGTGAAAGGGCGTGTCGCCTGACTAGTGACGGAAGTGGAGCAGCCAGGCTATCAACCTGAGAGTTCGCAGGGCTGGATGAAGTTGTCCTGACATGTGAATCAGGAGGTCCGGCATTGGGTCCAGAGTCCACGGACCGTCCAGTGCGTACCTTTGAAGAAAGGGAAACCATACTTGTCGAGGCCAGAGTGGAGCAATAATGATCATCCTGCTTCCCAAGGATATGGCTTTCTGTATCACTCTTGGTAACAGAGGAAATGGAGGGAAAGCGTAGACCAGACCAGGGGGCCAATCGTGAGCTAGAGCGTCCCTGACTGACTCCCCCTGTGGGGGGATCAGAGTGAAGTACTTGCTGCATTTGGCATTGAGGGGGCTGGCGAAGAGATCGGAGCAAGGCTGACCCCACCTTTTGAAGATCTGAACCGCCACTCGGTTGTTCAGGGACCACTCGTGAGGCATCAGAATAGCTCTGCTTAGCCTGTCCGCTATCACGTTGGACTTCCCCGGAATGTGTGTTGCCACCAGAAACCGTTGGGAAGACACGGCCCACTGCCACACTCGCATGGCCTCCGCAGAGGGGTAAGATTTGGTTACCCCCTGCTTGTTCAGGTACCACACAATGGACATGTTGTCTCAGTGAATTGCAATCATTCCCAGAGGTAGAGAGTCTTGGAGTGCTCTCAATGCCAGACACACCGCTCTCATCTCCAGAACAAAGATGTGCAAGAGTACCTTGTGATCTTGCCAGGTGCCTTGGACCGTCCTGCCTAGATAATGCCCCCCCCACCCCATCTGGGAGGCGTCCGTGGTCACCATGACCACTGGAGAGAGAGGAATCAAGCTCCTTCCTCTATCCAAATTGGAGGAGCGTAACCACCAGAGGAGGTCCTATTTGCATCGCTCCGTGAGAAGTATCAAGTGGGAAAGAGGAAGCTTCTGATAGGACCACTGAACCGACAGGAGCCACTGTATGATCCGCATATGTAACCTGGCCAGATGTACCAGCATGATGGTGGAGGCCATAGATGCCAAGAGCTGAAGAACTAACCTGGCCTGGACTTTTCTGAGGGGCAATAGTGCGTGGATCTGAGACTGCAACACTCTTATCCTGTCTAGTGGCAGAAAGGCGCGCATCTGAATAGAGTCTATCTCTGCACCTATAAAAACAACACGCTGTGAGAGCTGCAAGGCAGACTTTTCCCAGTTCAGAGTAATTCCTAGACGTTGGCAAAGTGAGATGGTCATCTCCCTGGCTTGAACGAGCAGATGCCTGGTGGGGGCGGCGAGAAGCCAGTCGTCCAGATACGGAAACGCCTGGAATCCTAGACGTCTCAGATGAGCTGTCACCACTGCCAAACACTTGGTAAACACCCTGGGGGCTGTGGTGAGACCAAAGGGCAGGGCACGAAACTGGAAGTGACTGGCTCCTAGCCAGAAGAGTAAATGACTCCTGGATGCCTTCTCCATTTTGATGTGGTAGTAGGCATCCTTGAGATCGATGGAGCACATCCATACTCCTTTTTCCAGCAGTGGAAAAATGGACTGAAGTGTGACCATTCGGAACTTGGACTTCAGGACGTAGTGATTTAGTCGACTGAGATCCAGAATGGGTCTCAGGTCCCCTGTTCTTTTCGGCACCAAAAAGAGTCGTAAGTTCCTGATCCGACATGGTCTGAGAGGACTGGTTGGATGACTCCTTTTTCTAGCAGCTTTGCAACTTCTAGTGCTGCTTGATCCCGTTGACTGGGTGGGATGTCCGGGATCCTTCTGACTGGGGGGGGGGGGGTGTCGACGCAAAAGGAATAGTGTAACCTCCGGTAACTATTCAAAGCACCCAACGATCCTGGGTGATGCTTTCCCAGGCTTCCGGATGCAAGGAAATTCTGCCCCAAACTGGCTCTGGAATAGCGCAGTCGAGCAAAGCCTCAGGAACGCTGAAAGGAAGAACCGCGAAAGGAATCATGGTCTCCCGAGTTGCGGGGGCCTCCTCTGCCTCTGGGACGGCATCTTCCGGAATAATCCCGCCCCCCTCTGACTCTGGAGGGGGACTCACCTTGAGCTGAGGGAAAGGACCTCTGAGACTTTTTGAACCACATTTTCCCTCCTCTCAGAGCCTTGGGTAAGGCCTAGAAGGGAGAGAAAAACGGGCCCCTACGGCAGATAGGGTATTTCCCTCCTGTTCACATCTGGTGAGGGTGTCTTTCACTTTTGGTCCAAAGAGAAAGGACCCATCAAAGGGGGCGTCAGTGAAGGAAGACTTAAAGGCCTCCACGAAAAGTACAGTTTTGTACCTACGATAAATGTAGATGTTCGAAGATCCACATTGCTGCAGTCCTTACTTATGGGTAGTCCGCTGTCCTCGGTCGGCCCGAATACCAAACAGCCCTGACATCAGGGTATAAAAGCGCATGACCGACGTCATATCCTCAGTCTTTTCTTGCCCCAGATGTCAGAAGGCCCTAAAAGAAAGGCCACAGCCAAAAAACAGAGTACCTTCCCAAGAGATATGCCCAACTACAGCCATCACCCAAACCATATAACCATGCTAAGCTATAGAGGGGAAGGAGGACTGCAGCAATGTGGATCTTCGAACATCCACATTTATGGTAGGCACAAAACTGTACTATGTTCTTCATCTCACACTGCTGCAGTCCTTACTTATGGGTAGAATCCCAAAGCAACGGGAAAGGGAGGTTGGCAAAATCATAAAGCATTAGGGGCTGCTAAAATGCCCTGTAATATTGCAGTGGCAAATCCAGCCCTAGACTTAGAATAAAGAGGAAGGTGGTAATGTTTAGAAAAAGTATGTACTGAACTCCAAGTGGCTGCTTCCAAAATATCCTTTGCAGCTACCCCCCATAGAAAGGCAGTAGAAGTTGCAGTAGCTCTAGTGGAATGAGGTCTGATTCCAATCTCCTTACCATGATGGGAATAACAAAAAGAAATACAAAACCCAATCCATTTAGAAATAGTTTGTTTTGAAACAGGTCTACCCTGTGAACCCAAAGCAAAAGAAACAAACAACTGCTGAGACTGTCTGAACTCCTTGGTTCTGCTCAAATAATAATGCAACTGCCTGTGAATATCCAAAGTATGCAAAATCTTCTCCCCTTTATTTTGAGGATTTGCATAAAATGTAGGCAAATGAATAGTTTGGTTTAAGGCCACACTAGAAACCACTTTAGGCATAAAGGAAGGATTAGTACCCTATCCTTATGAAAAATCAAGAAAGGCTCCACTGCCATAAGGGCCTGTAATTCAGAAACCCTTCTTGCAGAAGTAATGGCCAACAAAAAAGCAGTCTTCCATGACAAATACTTTAACTCGGCAGTAGCTGCAGGCTCAAAAGGTTGTAGAGTAAGCTTTTCCAACACAAAACTGAGATCCCAAGCAGGAGTAGGAGGGGGTCTTATGTTCTTTGCCCCTCTGAGAAACTGCTTAAACAAAGGATGAGAGAATAAAGGAGGGTCACAGTCATAATAAATGGCTGCAGCATGAACCTTTATGGAGGAGAAGGACAAACCTTTGTCTAATAACTCAGTAAGATATTGTAAGGAAGCACTCAAATTAGGCTTGGAAACATCAAAATCCTTCCCTTTGCTCCAAATAAAAAATCTCCTCCATTTGTCAGCATAAACTTTCCTTGTACTAGGCCTCCTGGCCTCCAAAATAACATTCAAAACTTGTTGTGGAAGCTGAGAACCTCCAGAATTTAAAACAGAATATGCCAGGCTGTTAGATGCAGAGACTGAATTCTGACATTGAGAAAGTGATTGCCCTCCTGAGACAAAAGGTGTGGAATCAAAGGCAGAGGCCATGGAGGCTCTACCAAACTCCTCAGTAATGGGTACCAGTGTTGTCGAGGCCAATCGTGCTATCAGGATCATGGATGGCTTGTCTTGTCTGGCCTTCAAGAGAACCTTGGGCAGAAGAGGTGTGGAAAGGCATATACATGAAGATTGTTCCAACTGAATGACACCACCTTCAAGCTGTGGGATGAAACCTTTGTGCAAAACTTTGGCAACTGGTAATTTAGTGGAGAAGCGAACAGATCTATGTCTGGAGTTCCCCATGACACTGTCAACTTTTGACATACCTGCGGATCCACTATTTGTCTGCTCAATACATCTGCTAAGGAGTTCTGTGCTCCTGGTAGAAATCTTGCCTGAAGATTGAGGTTGTAACTGAGAGCTGTCTCCCACAAAATCAAATGAGTTCCCCCTTGCTTGTTGATGTACCACATGACAGTTGTGTTGTCTGTTAGAATCAACACCTGCCCTGGATGAAGTAAATCCTTGAAAGCCATCAATGCAAATTGTACTGCTAACATCTCCTTCAAGTTGATATGCAAATGTTGAAGTCTTGCACCCATTTTCCATTGAGGTGTGCTCCCAAGCCTTGTCAGAGGCATCCGTCGTTAGAATCTGACTCTGGTCGGGTCACAGAGAGTCCCTTGTTTAGGTGACATTCCTGAGCCCACCACAAAAATTCCTTCTGAATGCAAGGTATTATCTGAATGACAGTGTCTAGATCCTGGCAGTGTTGTGTCCATAGATTTTGAGATACCATTGAAGCTTCCTCATATGCAAGATGCCATGAACCCCAAGGCTTGAAGGACTGTCCTTGCAGTCAGCCTGGACTGTAGAGACATTTGATGGAAATAAAGTGAAAGACTTTTCTGTTTGTCCAGGCCATCTGGGAAGCTGTATTCAGTCTCACACTCAGAAAGCACATGTCCTGAGAGGGTACTAGACTGGACTTTGTTTCACAGAATACCCTAGGCATCTTAACACTACCATCACATACTGTAGATGCTGAAGAAGCTTCTTGTGCAATAATCAGGCAATCGTCCAAGTAAGGATAAATTTGTATTCCTTCCATCCTGAAAAGGCTATCACTGGAGCCAGAACCTAGATAAGCCAAAGGTCAATGCAGAGAACTGATAATGTAAATTTCCAGCTCGGTACTTCCTGCAACTGGGCCTGATAGGAACATGAAGATAAGCCTCTTTTGAATCCAGAGTTACCGTCCAGTGTCCTTTTCTCAGCAGAGGCCAAAGCTGTTGTAATGTCAACATTTTGAGCTTTGGTATGTCCAAATAAGTGTTGAGGAGAGATAAATCCAAAATGTCCCTTTCTTTGGTACTAGAAACAGGAATAAAACCCTAGACCCACTTCTGAAGGAGGAACTGGCTCCCATGTGAAGAAGTAATGAAATCTGTTTGTGAGCCTCCATCCTTTGTGAGGAATGTCTGGCATACCTTTGAAAGGAGGCAATGTATGGAAATAAAACTTGTAACCTTTGTTTATAATGTCCAGCACCCATTTGTCTTGGGTGATTAAAACAATTTTGCTTGAAGAGAGCTTTAAGGAGCTGCCAGGCAAGAAGAATCTGGCAGCTGAAAATGCAGGTCATTGGGCCTGTTAGGACTGGCCCCTACCCTCACCAGCAGATTGAGCAGGCAAACTCCATGTTCTAGGCCTAAAGGTAATCTGAGCCTAGACTGGAAATCAGAAGAGCAGGCCAATTTCTACTAAACTTAGGAGGTTGAACCTGCAAAAATCTTTAACAGTCTCTCCATTTTCTTCAAAACAGACTCCACAGGAGGACCAAACAAAACGACTGTAAAGGGCATCCAGAATTCTAGACTTAACATGTACAGAAAAATTCTGATCCTTAAGCCAGGCATGCCTACGAAGAACTGAACCAGTGGCAGCCACTCTAGAAGAAGCCTGCAAAGCATCAAAGCCACACTGCAAAGAATGCTTCCCCACCTGTTCAGAAACATGCACCAAATCTTGCAATTCTTTACACTCTATGCCCTCTGCCAAAGCATCCACTTTAGATTTTAGCTGATAAAGGAGGAAATTCTGATATTTCAACATATGAAACTGGCAATTTAAAGCCCTCATTGCTAAAGTAGAAGAGGTGTACACCTTCTTACCCCATCTGTCCAAAGCTCTAGCTTCCTTATCTAGAGGATTCTTTACAACAGAAGCCCTAACACCCTTAGGCCCCTGACTAATAGTTTCTGGGTCCACCCTAGGACTCTTATATAGGTATTTATGAGCCTCAGGTACCCTATAATACCTGTCCAGTTTAACTGGTGCAGGAGGCATAGAATCTGGATTAAATGAGGCCTAAAACATCCTGAACAACATCCAAAACAGGAGGAATAGCCAAGGGTCTATGCTGTGGTAAAAACAAGAACTCTCTAAGCCTCTTTCTGGAATCTGAGTAATCCTGTCCTTCCCACCTAAAATGTTCCCTCATAGAATGTAAGGTTTCTGAAAATGAAAAATCCTCTGGAGGGGAAGCAGAAGGAGTAGAATCCTCTGCATCGAATGAGGAAAATCTTGCATATCTTCAGCAGAAGACTCAGAATCATCTGAGGTCTGCTCCAAAATTTCCAACTCTGGCTCTACCCTGGGCCTCTTATCAGGAGGGGGCATGGAACCTCTAATTAAAGTAATCAAATCTTCTGCCATTTTAAGCATATGCTTCTAGGTACAGACCCTGAAGAACCAGAACTAACACCAGAAGAAGGCAAAACAGACCTGCCCTTAGAAGGAGCCCTAGAAACAGTAGCACAAGGGAGAATAGTAACCTGAAAGGCCCCTTCAGCCTGACCTGACTCCTGTGAGGCCACATCCTGTAAAATCAAGGTTTCCCCTGAGACACAACAGAAACTTCAGGATCCACCTGTTCCACTGCGGTCTCTAAAGGACCGGCGTCCGAAATGGACGAATCATCCTGCCTAGGCTTTACAGATTTGTCTTCATAATATAATTACAGCTTGCCAAAGACTAACCTGTCCCAAGCAAGGGATACTATCTGCTTCCCACAAGAAATACAATTATTCACTTTTCTGACATCCGGTAAATAACTGAGGCAAGAAAAACAAAAATGCTCAACTTGGTATGTCTGAAAATTTCAGAAAGCCTTATACCCTGATGCTCTGATGTCAGACAGCGGACTACCCATAAGTAAGGACTGCAGCAATGTGAGATGAAGAACATCGACACAGGCGCATCCAGGCTTGCCTTCTGAGAGCTACGCCTGAGCTAGCTGCCCTACTCGCCCCTTCGGCTGCATAAGATATGAGCCTCATAGACAAGTTGACTATGGAACCTAGGGTAGACAACTGGGCATTAACAGTCTGCGCAACTGCCTCAGGCATGTTACCTGCCAGAGCATCTCCTAGCTCATTCAGGAGATCTCTTTGGAGCCGAATGAAATGACAGAGGTAATTCAGCGACCGTAAGGTAAAGGTCACCGTAGACAGGGTACACTTCCCATACTGGTCCATACTCCTGGACTCCTTGTTAGGAGGGTGGACTGAAGATGAAGCCTCTGCAACTTCCTGCTGAGTGGCAGCTGCCACCACCAAGGCATCTACCGAAACCCCTTTGGTAAGGAACGCTTTGCCTGGGGGAGCAGACAGGAACTTGTTTGGATGTCTGGGCACCGGTTCCACGGAATCAGGGTACTCCCACACCCTTTGACAAATCAAGTCCAGAAGTTCGTCGAAGGGTGGAGACACCCAGGAGGTGGAGGGTTGAGCTCCGAAGGCCTTGAGGAATACACACTCCTCCTCAGAGGGGGTCTGGGAAGGCCAGTCGCCTCTCTGTCTCAAAATCTCCAGGATGTCAGAGAAAGAGACATCATCAGAGGACGACTTGCGGGACCCCTCTGATTCCTCAAGGTTGGTATCGGAAGTGAGGGACTCATCCTGGGAGTCTATGTGCTTCCTCTTGCATGACTTCTTACTGGGAGGCTCCTCAGGCATCGACTCTGAGGGGCCCTCAGTAAGTAGGGGACCACTCAAGGGGGTATCCCCAGACCTTTGGGCTCCGCCATCCACGGAGAGGGGGATGTCAGAGGCTCTAGCCAGGGTGTAAGGTGACGGAGTTAACGATACCAGTGATGTACCTGATGACCTGGCCAGGGCGCTCCTCATCGCCTCGAAGGCTGGTCCCCCTGAGTAAGAGGATCTACCAGTCTCTGAGACGATGACCGGAGACAAGATTCCCCGAGCTGAAGCACTGAGAGGAAGGCTCGGAACCGACAGGAGTCCCAAGGTATCCCCCTCGGGTCCGACAGAGGAAACCCAAGTGCCGAAACCAGAGGACGGAGCTGACCTGGTTGGAGCCGAAGCCGGCTCAGATAGACTCACCTGGGGTATCAGAGCTAACACCAGAACATCACTCGGCGCGGAGCACTCCGGCTCCGACAACACATGGGTGTTCGGAGGAGGAATCATCGGTACAAGAATGGGAACCAGCTCCGGAGCCGACTGGGTCAGAGCCGAAAACAGTTTTGCTAACACCGGCGACTGTAGGAGCCTCTGGACCACCCTATCCACATCCAAATCAGACAGCCTAGAGTATTTGGAAGAAATAGAAGGAGATCTGGATCTCCCAACTGGAGACCCATGCCTGACACTGGGTGACCAGATCCAAATAGGTTCCAATAGTATCGGAACCGAGGTCGACTCCAGTACAACAGCTACCTCCTGCGTCCCCGAGGACAATGGAGCCGAGGAGGTAGTATCCATATCCGAGTCCTTCTCCTTCGGCCCCGAGGGCAGTGGAGCCGAGGAGGAAGTATCCAATCTACAAACCTTCTCCGATGGCTCCGAAGCAGCAGACAGAGCCGGAGATCTTTTCTTGGCCTTAGGAGGCTTAGACTTGGTACTAGAAGATGAAGATGACTCCAAGGCCTCCTCAAAGGAGGGCTTGACCAGACCCTTCAAAATCAGTTTGTTTTTACGTTCCTGCAGTACCCTAGGGCTGAAAACATGACAGAAACTACAGGACTCTTGTAAGTGAATAGCACCAAGACAATACACACAGATAGAGTGCCCATCTGTTATGGACATTTTATAGCCACATTTTGTACACTTTTTAAACCTGGAGGGCTTATGTTCCTTCAGTTCTTTTGACATGGTAAGCAAACCGCGCCACTCACACCGACAAAGATAACACAAGGAAGGCGGGAAGACCAACAATCACTTAAAGGACAAGGAAACTCTAATTTAAACGCTTCCTAAGAGAGGTTCAACCAACAACATGAACACAGCACCAAACTACAAGGGGGGACACTGGAGAGGACTAGGTCCTCTAACTTAAACGGGCCTAGCCTGCGAAAACAGTAGGGATCCCACAAAACACTACACTCCCAAAAACTCACACAAGCATTAGTCTGATACAAAGATAGCTATCAAAATAGCTTTTGTGAAAAAAAAGACTGCTAAAATACTTGGAAGTATTTTAAAAAGGTACTTAGCCACAGCCAAGCGAGACCACATCCTAACTCTACGAGCGGCAAATGAGATCTGAGGCTAGGGCGAGGTGCATCTTGGGATACCGGGTTAGCCCAGTCAATTAGAGACGTCATGCTAGAGAAATTTGGCCAAGTTGGAGCCGATTCTCGGCTCCAAACCCAGTGAGTAAGGAATGCAGGCGAGATAGGACCACATAACATCAATGATTCAGAAGGAAGCAGAATATAAGAAATACTGTCGTTGCTGGCGGGTCTTGATGCAGAAAAAGCATTCAACAGAGTAAGTTGGGATTTTATGAGTAGGGCCATGGAGACATCTGCATTCCCTGTTACAATAGTAAGTTTAATTATGAGGATATATGAGGAAATGGGGGAGAAAATTAAAATGGGAGGGCTCCGCTCTGAAAAGTTGCATGACAGAGGAACCGGGGGGGGGGTGTCCTCTTTCATCTTTGTTATTCACGTTACATTTAGAACCCTTGGAAAAGAAATTCAAGAACATAACTGGTATGGTAAATCAAGAAAAGATGGCTTTATTTGCAGATAATATTGTCTTATACCTGATAAATCCAGAAAAGGACATCTCAGTATTGTGTAACATTCTGAGACAGTTTCAAGTATAGTCAGAATATAAAATTAATGAAGACACAACAAAGGCTATAGCTATAAACTATGTACCCCACACACAAATTGCTTCAGCAATACCTATTACTTACAGGGACATGACAAAATGAAGTATTTATGAGTTAAAGGATTCTGTTATGGCAGGTAAGGATATGGGGGAACAAAAAATAATACAAAAACTGTGAAAACGGAAGCTCATGTTTATGGATATGAAGAGCAAGATACAAACAGTGAAACGTTAACCTCTTTAGTTTTACGTACAGGTCAGGCATACTTTTATCAACTACAGAAGAAGTGCTGGACTGAATTTAAAGACCTGAAGGATTTTATCTATGAGGGAACAGGTCAAGTGAGATAAGTTGAGCCTTCCAATAGAACAGGGTGGTTTAGGATTACCTGATTTGAAGGGATATTTTAGAGTTACATAGTTAAGGCTCACATACATAATAACAAGCAGAAAGCTTCCACCATTAGTGGACAGGGATGAGGATGAAGCAAGGGGGACATTCAAGAAATAAGGAGAGAGTGGGATGTTGAATGCATACCGGACATTACTTTCATAAAGTATTCTAAGAACTAAGCCAAAGTGAGAATGCAGAAAGGAGATTTTGCAGACAGGAATGACTGCAAGTAGGTGTATATACAGAATAGATAAGAGGTGGATGGGATTTCCTGTTGTAATCTGGCACAGAAACCAATGTATTGGGAGCAAATAACTAGAGAGGGAAAGGTAATAGAGTGGGAAGAGGCCAAAAAGACAGTTGGAGTGCAGGCTAGAGACTGCCTTCCCTAGCATGGATTGATATCAGAGTACAGGAAAACAGAAAAATAGAATCCTAACTGACAGACCTACTCAAGTAGAGTTTTTAGTCAAATGTAGAACAGAAGCTGCTGTTAAAAAGGGATAACTAGTAAGGCATACAAAAAAAGAAGTTATGTTCTTACCATAACGTTCCATGTGAATTGTTCATCTCGCCTTTGTTCTTGCACACGGCTTTGGAGCCAATCCTCGGCTCCGAGTCGGCCGCATCACAAGCTCTGCATCTAAGAGAAGCTCAAGGCACAGTCTATATCCCATGATCCCCCTCTGCTATCCCTCAGATCTAGTTTGCAAGAATCCAGAACGCACTACTAACCACTGTGTCTAACGTTCACGCAATCACACACTTGAACCTGAAACATATGAACTAAATACATATAGGTGTATACCTAATGTGTCACCTACCAATTACTAGGTAGTGTAGATAACCCCGAGAAGACCAACCAGACACTAGTCATACCAGTTCTTCCAGAACACGGTGGGGGAAGGATGGAGGGGATGTAAGAACAAAGGCGAGATGAACAATTCACATGGAACGCTATGGTAAGAACATAACTTCTTTATCTGAAATTGTTCGATCTCGCCGTTTGTTCTTACACACGGGTAGCGTCCCTAGCTCCGTTACCCTGGGTGACTCACGGAAGAACGTTCCTGAGAACAGTGGAACCAAAAGATGTCCTGTCCTTGGAGGTCCTGTCCACTTAGTAGTGAGTAACAAACGTATGAGGCTTAGCCCACGTCTCCGCCGCACAAATAGTATCCAACGGTAGATGAGCAGCATGGGCTAGAGAAGTAGAAACGGCCCTAGTAGAATGAGCCTTAGGCTTGAACGGAAGTGGTTGTTTTGAAGCTGAATAGACAAAATTTATGCAGTCCGAAAGCCATTTGGATAACGTGCATTTTGTTACTGCCATGCCCTTCTTATTATCTGCGAATGAGACAAGCAGTTGATTCGATTTCCTGCAATCCTTTGTTCTGTCCAGATAAAATCTCAGCTGCCTATGTACATCCAATTTGTGCAGCATGTATTCCAACTTGTTCGACCTGTTTTTGAAGAAGGTGGGAAGCTCTATAGAATGATTGATATTAAGCACAGAACATACCTTTGGGAGGAATGATGGATTAGTATGCAAGGAGACTCTGTCTGGATGGAAAACCATGTATGGTGGCCTAACGAACAAGGCCTGTAGCTCTGATATTCTATGAGTTGAAGTGACAGCAATAAGAAAAAGAGTCTTCCAAGACAAATACTTAAGTGGACACGTTGAAGCTGGTTTGAAGGGTGGTAACATAAGCTGGGATAACATCAAATTCAAGTTCCATGGAAAAACCGGATCCCGAATGGGTGGACGGAGGTGAAAGGTACCCTTCATGAAAGCTCTACAAAGTCTGTGGGACATAACTGTAGAGCCCCCTTCACCTACATGAAAGTTAGATATGGCAGCTAACTGTACTCTTATCGTGGATGTAGAGGCCCCTTCTTGAAAGAGTGTAGATAAAAATTCCCAGATTTTGTGCATCGGGACCACCAAGGGATCTATACCTTGCCCTGATGCCCAACACACAAAACGTTTCCATTTGCTCCTGTATAGTTTCCTGGTGGAAGCTTTGTGGGAAGAAACTATAATGTGCTGTACTGCTGGGGACAAAACATCCAACCTGGCTAAATTGGGAAGCGGAGCAGCCGAGCTGTCAGTTTGAGGGACTGAAGAGATGGAGGAGGAACTCCCGACTAGTGAGTCAATAGGTCTGGCACTGGGTCCAGAATCCACGGTTCCTCCATCTGGTGGGTTAGAAGAAAGGGAAACCAGATCTGTCGAGGCCAGAATGGTGCTATTAGAATGATCGTCCTTTCCAGACTCCTGGCTTTCTGTAAGAATTTGGGTATCAACGGAACAGAAGGAAATGCATACAGGAGACCCGGGGGCCAATCGTGCACCAGTGCATCACTGGGGGCACCCCCCCAGAGGGGGAAGTAGGGCAAAGTAGCTTCTACATTTGGCATTTAAGGGGGATGCAAAAAGATCGCAGCAAGGCTGGCCCCATCTGTGGAAAATCCTCTCCGCCACTTAATTTTTGAGGGACCACTCGTGTGGTAACAGGATGGCTCTGCTCAACCTGTCTGCGATGACGTTGGATGACCCCGGGATGTGCGTTGCTATCAGAAAGTGACCTGTGGACGCAGCCCATTGCCAAATTCTCAGGGCCTCTCTGCATAATGGGTAAGACCTGGTTCCACCCTGTTTGTTTATGTACCAGACCACTGACATATTGTCCATCTGAACTGCCACTGTTCCTAGAGGTAGGGATTCGTGAAAGTGTTGCAACGCTAGAAACACTGCTCTCAACTCCAGGACATTGATGTGCAGACTGTATTCCATCTTGGACCATTCTCCTTGGACCGTTCTCCCCTGAAAAAGTTCCCACACCCCATCAGGGAAGCGTCCGTGGTTATTGTGGCTGTAGGGCTGGGTAGTACAAACGGGTGACCTATCGTTAGATCTTGGCTGTTCGACCACTACTGAAGATCCCATTTGCAAGATTCTGTGATCAAGATGTCGTGTGACAAAGCAAGTTGCTGGAATGACCACTGTGCGAAGAGCAGCCACTGGAGGACCCTCATGTGCATCCTGCCCAGAGGAACTGCAATAAGGGTAGCTGCCGTCATGCCCAGGGCTTTCAGCACTTGCGCAGCAGAAACTTTCTTGTTCCGAAAAAGAACAGCGACCTGATCCCTGAGGGCTGACACTCTTACCTGGGGAAGCTTGATCAGAGCTGTAGTAGTATCTAACTCGCCCCTATGAATGAGACATGCTGTGAGGGCGATAAGGCAGATTTTTCGAAGTTGACTGAGATTCCTAAACGGGAAAAAAATGTTAATTGTGTAGTCCCTGGCTTATACAAGACGATGCTTGGTGGTGGCGGTGAGGATCCAGTCGTCCAGATACGGAAACACCCGGAATCCTAGTCGCCTCAGGTGAGACGCCACTACTGCCATGCATTTGGTAAACACCCTGAGACCAAAGGGCAGAGCTCGAAATTGGAAATGACTGGCTCCCAGCCGGAAGCGCAGGTGATCTCTGGATGCTCTGGCCATTTAGATGCGGTAGTACGTGTCCCTGAGATCTATAGAGCACATCCAATTGCCCTTCTGCAGAAAGGGAAGGATCGATTGTAGCGTGACCATCCGGAATTTTTCCTTCCTTACGAAGGTGTTGAGTTTGCTGAGGTCCAATATTGGCCTCCAGTCCCCTGTTTTCTTTGGAACTAAAAAGAACCTTGAGTAAGTTCCGGATCCTATCTGGTCCGCCGGGACTGGTTGGATGACTTTTTTTCGAGCAGCTTTCTTATTTCTATGGCTGCTTGATCTCACAGATTGGGTGGAACATCTGGAAATCTCTTTTGATCGGGGGAATGGTTATAAATGGGATGTTGTATCCTCTGGTTATTATGCTTTTTACCCAAGAATCTGAAGTTAAATTTAGCCAGGCCTCTGGGTATAAAGCCAAGCAACCACCGACTGCCTCCAGAGCAGGACAGTCGGGCCTCCACTCAGGAGTGCTGGAAGGGTTTCCCAGGGACGGTAACCCTGTCGCCCTGGTTCTGCGGACCCCCTCTGCTGCCTGGGCGGCATCTCCCATTTCTCCCCCCTCCAGAGGAGGGGGATCACTCTGTGTGGACTGGAAAGATCCCAGAGTCTTTCGGAACCACATTTTTCCGCCTCTTTGCCCTTTGGGGTACGGTCTGGTCGGGGCAGAAAAACGGACCCCTACGGCAGACAGGGTCTTACCTTCTTGCTCACACTGAGTGAGAGTCTCCTTTACTTTGGGTCCAAACAGGGTGGCACCATCAAAAGGGGCATTGGTAAAGGAAGACTTGAAGGCTTCCGCAAAGGAGCACAGGCAGATTCAGGATTGTCTCCGCAGAGTGATCGCTGAAGCTGCAGCCCTACTCGAACCTTCGGCCGCATACGAAATGAGCCTCATGGACGAGTTTACTATCAAAGTGAGGGTGTTAAGCTGTGCTGTTACCTTTTCCGAGACAGCAGCATCTGTGTTACCCTGGAGAGTATCTCCCAGCTCCTTAAGGAGATCTCTCTGAAGTCGCGTAAAGTGCATAAGGTAGTTCAGCGAACGCATGGAAAAAGTCTCTGAACTGAAAACGCGCTTTCCATACCTGTCCATAGTCCTAGAATCCTTGTTAGGAGGATGGATAGAGGAAGATGCCTCGGTCATTTCCTTCTTCGTGGCTGCCGCTACCACCATAGCATCAACTGGGACTCCTTTAGTAAGATAAGTCTTGTCCTGGGGGGCAGTAATATATTTATTCGGCCTCCGAGGGACTAGTTCCACTGAATCTGGAGTCTCCCATGCCCTTCGAGCTATTAGGTCCATTAACTCATCGAAGGGTGGGGTCACCCAGGAGGTAGAAGGCTGAGCCCCAAACACCTTCAGCAACACCGATTCGTCCTCAGTGGGTGCGAGAGTCTGCCAATCTCCCCTCTGCTTCAAGATCTCCAGGATGTCAGCAAATGAGACATCTTCAGAGGGGGACTGTGGGGTCCCCTCTGACTCATCCAAATCGGTGTCCAATGTTCATGATTCCTGTGGGGAATCAATGTGCCTCCTCTTGCACAATTTCTTCCTCGGGACTTTATCAGAGGGGGCATCTGGTGAAGCTTCCGAGGAACGGAGGACACCCTCTGGGGCTAGCTGAGGCATTGGGTCTCAACGCTTGGCAGGGATCGCGGGTACAGGAACAGAACGTGGCCCTTTGGGGGAAGGAGAAGATGACTCCGATGAAGTAAATGTCTTTTAAGACAAGACCTTCCTCATGACGTCGAAGGCACCGGAGCCCCGGGCCGAGGACCCCACCGGATCCGAAGAGCACGGTAGTTTCCCCGAAACTGGGACCACGGGCTCCGACCCCGAGGACGGAGCCGAGCTAATCTGTGCCGAGGCTCCGAGGGGAAGAGTCGGAACTGAAAGTTTTGTTCGACTTTCTGCCCCAGTACTAAGGAGAGACCGTCGGCTCCGCGACTCCTCGATGGGCTCTGAGGGAGTGGAGGTCAGTGGTGCCGATCGCACTAAGGAAGGCTTCAGCACCGAGGACTCAACAATCATCAGTTCCTCGACGGGTCTCGAAGGAGGATCTGCCAGAGACACAAGGAGGGCTTCAAGATTCTATACCAATTGGGATGAAACCGCAATGAGTTTGGAAAGAGCCGTGTTCTCCATGAGCTTCTGTACCACTCGATCCACATCGGAGTGGATAACAGCCTGGAAGAACAGGTCGAAGGGGCCAAAGATGCCACCGAACGAAGGATCGAGGATGGAGGCATCTCCGACACCGGCTCCAAGACCTAGGCCTCGATCAGAGATAATCGCTCGATGCTCGGCCCCAAGGTCTGTGGAGCCGGTGACCGAACCTTAGTAGAGGTGCTCAGAGCCGATGACCTGGGCTCCGATACCTTCAAAGACTTCGACCCCTTCAAAGACTTCGATGCCTGATCAGCCTTCTCCAAGGCTTCTTGAAAGTCTGGCTTTAGCAAGCCCCTTTCGATTAACTTCCTGCGCCTTTCCATCATGACCCTTCCACTGAAGGAGTGACAAATAGAACAGTCCTCCTGCAGGTGGAGAGGGCCAAGACAGTAGACACAGGAAGCATGATTGTCTGTGATGGACATTTTCTGTCCACACGGACATCTTTTGAATCCAGACTTAGCTTTCTCTGCCATGTCTAAAACCAGTAACTAAGTTGACCAATAACTTGAAAAACTAGAGAAAAAATAGTCTAACAACACAGTCAAATATTAAGCACTATCTATATGTAAATAGGTATGTATATATAAAAAAGCAACGATTATATAAGTATATATATATATATATATATATATGTATGTATAAACAAACACTGCACACAAGACTAAATACTAAAGAGTTAACTATAAGTATAGATATACAATCTAGAACTAAATTCTTGTTTACTGCTGTCAGAGCCCTGACAGGACTAAATAGGCCTCAGCCGAAAGTCGAAACACTAGCTATCAAAAAGTATACAAAAGGGAAGCCCCTATGAATAAACACACACACACACAATTATTATTAATTATTAACTAATATGACTAGCTTTAAATAGCTCTAAATATAGTGAAAATACAAAAAGCTTTTACTGGCCAGAGCTCTCCTCGACGCGATCTGTTGCAGCGACAAACTAGATCTGAGGGATAGCAGAGGAGGATCATGGGATATAGACTGTGCCTCGAGCTTCTCTTAGATGCAGAGCTTGTGATGTGGCCGACTCGGAACCGAGGATCGGCTCCAAACCCGTGTGTAAGAAAAAACGGCGAGATTGAACAATTTCACATTATTGCACAATAACTATAAGAATCCATCAGAGGAGGTTAGAAAAGATTGGGAAGAGAAACTGGATAAGCAATTCACAAGGAAACAATGGGAGGAGATATGTATGGCTCCCAAATATGCAAAAAAATTCTAGAAGATTTAGGACTTTTGCTTGCAAGTGTTTGCATAGGTATTTTCTACCCCAAGCAGACTCCAAAGAATTTTTTGTCAGGTAGATGGCAAATGTTGGAGGTGTGATGGGAAAGAGGTAACTGGGAACCTATTCCTTGGGAGTGTAATGAGTTGGCAGACTTTAAAAAATTCCCTACAGAGTGCTCTGTCAGAAATACCACATAAGCAAATGAGTGTAACTTGGGAAATTATTTTTTGAGCTGAGTTACATAATCTGAATTGCCAAGACATAGCAAGGCCTTGTTAAGTTTAACTCTGGTGGGTGCCAAAAAAGCGATTACTAGAAAATGGAAATCAAAGTTTAAACCAACTGTATTTGAAAAAAATGGATATTGCAACAGAGATGAAACAACTGGAAGTGAGATATTTAGAAAAGGGGAGGAACAGATTACATACAAAAACAATGGAAATTGTGGGAACAATGCATGCAGAATAATATTTTAAATGAGGAGTGAGGTTTAAGGAAAGGTAGGAACTGATCAATTTATGTAATGTTAGTTTGATAACTGTTTAAAATAAGGAAGCTACTAGCCCAGCAAGACTAATCTGATCAGCAAACAATAAATAAAATAAATATGTGAAGTATAATGTTTTATAGTTGTAAATATGTTAACATGGTTTGTTTTCTTTTACATAAATGTCTGTCTGTCTTAAGTGATAATTCGATAAAAGTGTTACTGAAAACAGGGAAGCATTCTGTGTTCCCTCTCCCAGGACCTACAAGACAGGCTCTCCCTTGCCCACTGATGGGATATGGCTGTATGTGCTACAACAGAGGAATCCAAGGTAAAAGATGGTCTGAGATACAACGAATGGCCAAAGCACAGTCACCCACCCGTGTCTAAGGCAAACTGCTGGCCTGCTTTGATGTCAAAGACTAGTTGCTTAACTTTTTTCTTTTTGTGGCAAGCCAAAAAATCACACCTCTTTCCCAGGAAAAACATGCAACAAATGCCAGTAATAACAATAAGTCTTTAAAAGTCACTTTTTTCACAGAAAAACAGAGTAAAAAGCAATTTAAAATTCTTTGTCAGCCCCATGAAATAAAATAAAAACAATCTTCACAGAAAAAAATGTTAAAACACAAACTCCTAGTTTTAAATTTGCTGAAGAGGAAATTATCAGTAATAAACACAATTATTAAACAGCAGTTTTTCCCTAAAAGGAACTTGTCAGCCCAGAAAAGGAACAGCACAAGTGGATCATTGATCCTCTAAAGCCTCAGAGGAGTGTACTCTTTGGTGACAGTAAAGCTCAGGAGAGCTTGGTGCCCAAACTTGTCCTTTAGACATCTCAGCTTGAGGTTCCTAACAGTTTGGGCATGTGGTGCCCTGAAGTTTTGGAAACTGGCCCGCTGTTAAATGCTCGGCAGGATACAACACATATAGCTAAGGTTACAGGAGCAGTGATCAATATGATGAACATCAGATCTGATGTTGCCAATTTCCATTCTATCCTCCCCTGTTAGGTTCGGATCTGATTCTCGGATTTAGCTTGGCTGTTACTAATGCTCATCCAGAAGCTCCCCACTCCAGGAGTGCTGAAGGTTTCCTAGGACGTAACCTCTGTCGCTCTGGATCTATGACCTCTCTGCTGCCTACGGAGACCCTCCATTCCCCCCAGAGAGGGATCACTCTGTGACTGGAAAGATCCCAGAGTCTTCGAACCACATTCTTCCTTCTTGCCTTGTAGGGTACGGGTCTACCTGGGGGCAGAAAACAGACCCTACTGCAGCCAGTGGTCTTACCCTCTTGCTCACACTCGAGTGAGAGTCTCCTTTACTTTGGGTCCAAAAGACAGGGTGGGCACCATCAAAGGGGCATTGGTAAAGGGAAGACTTGAAGGCTTCCTAGTAAGGAGCTGGAGGCAGATTCAGGATTGTCCTCCAAGCCAGAGTGATCGCTGAAGCTGCAGCCCTACTCGAACCTTCAACGCATAATGAAAATGAGCCTCATGGACGAGTTTACTATCAAAGTGAGGGGTGCTTAAGCTGTGCTGTTACCTTTTCCGGTGACAGCAGCATCTGTGTTACTCCTGGAGAGTATCTCCAGCTCCTTAAGGAGATCTCTCTGAAGTCGCGTAAAGTGCATAAGGTAGTTCAGCTTAACGAGCATGGAAAAAGTCTCTGAACTGAAAAGCAGCTTTCCATAATTCTGTCCATAGTCCTAGAATCCTTCGTTAGGAGGATGGATAGAGGAAGATGCCTCGGTCATTTTCTTTTCTTCTTGCGGTATTGCCGCTACCACCATAGCAGCACTCAACTGGGACTCCTTTAGTAAGATAAGTCTTGTCCTGGGGGGCAGTAATATATTTATTCGGCCTCCGAGGGACTAGTTCCACTGAATCTGGAGTCTCCCATGCCCTTCGAGCTATTAGGTCCATTAACTCATTGAAGGGTGGGGTCACCCAGGAGGTAGAAGGTTGAGCCCCAAACACCTTCAGCAACACCGACCTAAGCCCCTCAGTGGGTGCGAGAGTCTGCCAATCTCCCCTCTGCTTCAAGATCTCCAGGATGTCAGCAAATGAGACATCTTCAGAGGGGGACTGTGGGGACCCCTCTGACTCATCCAAATCGGTGTCCGATGTTCATGATTCCTGTGGGGAATCAATGTGCCTCCTCTTGCACAATTTCTTCCTCGGGACTTCATCAGAGGGGGCATCTGGTGAAGCTTCCGAGGAACGGAGGACACCCTCTGGGGCTGGCTGAGGCATTGGGTCTCTACGCTTGGCAGGATCAAGCGGTACAAACAGAACGTGGCCCTTTGGGGGAAGGAGAAGATGACTCCGATGAAGTAAATGTCTTTTAAGACAAGACATTCCTCATGACGTCGGAGGCACTGGAGCCCCGGGCCGAGGACCCCACCGGATCCAAAGAGCACGGTAGTTTCCCCGAAACTGGGACCACGGGCTCCGACCCCGAGGACGGAGCCGAGCTAATCTGTGCCGAGGCTCCGAGGGGAAGAGTCGGAACTGAAAGTTTGGTTCGACTTTCTGCCCCAGTACTAAGGAGAGACCGTCGGCTCCGCGACTCCTTGATGGGCTCTGAGGGAGTGGAGGTCAGTGGTGCCGATCGCACTAAGGAAGGCTTCAGCACCGAGGGCTCAACAATCATCGGTTCCTCGACGGGTCTCGAAGGAGGATCTGCCAGAGACACAAGGAGGGCTTCAAGATTCGATACCAATTGGGATGAAACCGCAATGAGTTTGGAAAGAGCCGTGTTCTCCATGAGCTTCTGTACCACTCGATCCACGTCGGAGTGGATAACAGCCTGGAAGAACGGGTCGAAGGGGCCAAAGATGCCACCAAACGAAGGATCGAGGATGGAGGCATCAAACTGCTCCAAGACCTAGGCCTCGATCAGAGATAATCGCTCGATGCTCGGCCCCAAGGTCTGTGGAGCCGGTGACCGAACCTTAGTAGAGGTGCTCAGAGCCGATGACCTGGGCTCAGATACCTTCAAAGACTTCGACCCCTTCAAAGACTTCGATGCCTGATCAGCCTTCTCCAAGGCTTCTTGAAAGTCTGGCTTTAGCAAGCCCCTTTCGATTAACTTCCTGCGCCTTTCCATCATGACCCTTCCACTGAAGGAGTGACAAATAGAACAGTCCTCCTGCAGGTGGAGAGGGCCAAGACAGTAGACACAGGAAGCATGATTGTCTGTGATGGACATTTTCTGTCCACACTGACATCTTTTGAATCCAGACTTAGCTTTCTCTGCCATGTCTAAAACCAGTAACTAAGTTGACCAATAACTTGAAAAACTAGAGAAAAAATAGTCTAACAACACAGTCAAATATTAAGCACTATCTATATGTAAATAGGTATGTATATATAAAAAAGCAACGATTATATAAGTATATATATATATATATATATATATATATATATATATGTATAAACAAACACTGCACACAAGACTAAATACTAAAGAGTTAACTATAAGTATAGATATACAATCTAGAACTAAATTCTTGTTTACTGCTGTCAGAGCCCTGACAGGACTAAATAGGCCTCAGCCGAAAGTCGAAACACTAGCTATCAAAAAGTATACAAAAGGGAAGCTCCTATGAATAAACACACACACACACACACACAATTAGTATTAATTATTAACTAATATGACTAGCTTTAAATAGCTCTAAATATAGTGAAAATACAAAAGCTTTTATGGCCAGAGCTCTCCTCGACGCGATCTGTTGCAGCGACAAACTAGATCTGAGGGATAGCAGAGGAGGATCATGGGATATAGACTGTGCCTCGAGCTTCTCTTAGATGCAGAGCTTGTGATGTGGCCGACTCGGAACCGAGGATCGGCTCCAAACCCGTGTAAGAGAAAACGGCGAGATTGAACAATTTCACATTATTGCACAATAACTATAAGAATCCATCATAAGAGGTTAGAAAAGATTGGGAAGAGAAACTGGATAAGCAATTCACAAGGGAACAATGGGAGGAGATATGTATGGCTCCCAAATATGCAAAAATTCTAGAAGATTTAGGACTTTTGCTTGCAAGTGTTTGTATAGGTATTTTCTACCCCAAGCAGACTCCAAAGAATTTTTGTCAGGTAGATGGCAAATGTTGAGGTGTGATGGGAAAGAGGTAACTGGGAACCTATTCCTTGGGAGTGTAATGAGTTGGCAGACTTTAAAAAATTCCCTACAGAGTGCTCTGTCAGAAATACCACATAAGCAAATGAGTGTAACTTGGGAAATTATTTTTTGAGCTGAGTTACATAATCTGAATTGCCAAGACATAGCAAGGCCTTGTTAAGTTTAACTCTGGTGGGTGCCAAAAAAGCGATTACTAGAAAATGGAAATCAAAGTTTAAACCAACTGTATTTGAAAAAAATGGATATTGCAACAGAGATGAAACAACTGGAAGTAGATATTTAGAAAAGGAGGAAACAGATTACATACAAAACAATGGAAATTGTGGGAACAATGCATGCAGAATAATATTTTAAATGAGGAGTGAGATTTAAGGAAAGGTAGGAACTGATCAATTTATGTAATGTTAGTTTGATAACTGTTTAAAATAAGGAAGCTACTAGCCCAGCAAGACTAATCTGGATCAGCAAACAATAAATAAAATAAATATGTGAAGTATAATGTTTTATAGTTGTAAATATGTTAACATGGTTTGTTTTCTTTTACATAAATGTCTGTCTGTCTTAAGTGATAATTCGATAAAAGTGTTACTGAAAACAGGGAAGCATTCTGTGTTCCCTCTCCCAGGACCTACAAGACAGGCTCTCCCTTGCCCACTGATGGGATATGGCTGTATGTGCTACAAACAGAGGAATCCAAGGTAAAAAGATGGTCTGAGATGCAACGAATGGCCACAGTCACCCACCCATGTCTACAAGTAAACTGCTGGCCTGCTTTGATGTCAAAGACTAGTTGCTTAACTTTTTTCTTTTTGTGGCAAGCCAAAAAATCACACCTCTTTCCCAGGAAAAACATGCAACAAATGCCGGTAATAACAATAAGTCTTTAAAAGTCACTTTTTTCACAGAAAAAGAGAGTAAAAAGCAATTTAAAATTCTTTGTCAGCCCCATGAAATAAAATAAAAACAATCTTCACAGAAAAAAATGTTAAAACACAAACTCCTAGTTTTAAATTTGCTGAAGAGGAAATTATCAGTAATAAACACAATTATTAAACAGCAGTTTTTCCCTAAAAGGAACTTGTCAGCCCAGAAAAGGAACAGCACAAGTGGATCATTGATCCTCTAAAGCCTCAGAGGAGTGTACTCTTTGGTGACAGTAAAGCTCAGGAGAGCTTGGTGCCCAAACTTGTCCTTTAGACATCTCAGCTTGAGGTGCCTAACAGTTTGGGCATGTGGTGCCCTGAAGTTTTGGAAACTGGCCCGCTGTTAAATGCTCGGCAGGATACAACACATATAGCTAAGGTTACAGGAGCAGTGATCAATATGATGAACATCAGATCTGATATTGCCAATTTCCATTCTATCCTCCCCTGTTAGGTTCGGATCTGATTCTCGGATTTAGCTTGGCTGTTACTAATGCTCATGACCACCAAAAAGCTCTTAAGCTCTTCCCTTACCCATAATGCACCAACCCCTAACATACCCCAGACCTCATTTGACACTTTTTTGTGAAAAGATGGGGTCAGCCTTAGCTCTTGAGTTTTTCTCAGATAAGTGTGTTTCTTTCTCAATAGTTTTTCTCTTATTGTAAATCTTATTAATATATTACTCCCACACCCCCTTTCACTTAGTGTTATATTTTCATACCACCATTAGTAATACTTTCCTTGTTTTTTTCTACTATTGTTACACGCTGGTGTAGTCTCTAATACCATTGCTCTTGCTCACTTTTTTCCCTTTAGTCACCATTAAAAAAAAAATAAAGTTTGCATTTCTTTCTTTACCTTTTTCTTGTTGCCGATATGTCTGAAAAAGGACCTTACAGATTTAAAAATCTCAAAACTGTGGGCACAAACTGCCCCTTTCAGATGCTCATGTGGTGTGTGTTTACTGCTTGGGCCCACAACATCTCCAAGAGAATTGTTTAATATGTAAGAACTTCAATCTTACAGCAGTAACAGGAAAAATAATCAATATTAAAGGATTTGCTTCTGTCTACCTTTGGTGAAGCTATTTCTGGGGCTCAATCCCCCAAAACAAAAACTAAGGAGGCTCTGAGACCCTCCACTTCCTTAATTCCACTTTTGCAGTCCCCACAGAAAAACACAAGACTGGATTAGAAACATGTTCAGATCCACTCTCCTTCAGATCGACAAAGAAACTGACGGATCCAAGTTCTTTGGATCCGATGAAAAAAACAATGGATTCAAGTTCTTCACCTGATTAAAATTCAGTTAGCAGCAATTTCTAATTTTCATATTGGATGTGACAATTTTTCTATAGCCTCGTTTAAATGTTGTAAAGCATTTTTGAGAGTCACACTCCGGTTGAGACTTCCCATAAAGATCCTACTCCAATATGGGATTCGAACTTGGCACTACAGGTCTTAATTCATTCTCCCTTTGAACCAACAACTAAATGCAATCTTATGTTTCTGACCTGGAAAACTATCAGTCTAGTGGCTATTACCTCTGTTAGAACAATTCTGAACTTCAAGTACTGTCCTCTAAATCTCCCTACTTGATCTTTCATAAGGATAGATTATGTAACAACTCTTCTTTCCTTCCTAAGTTGATGTCAGAATCCAATATCAATCAATCCATTAATCTGTCAGTTTTCTTTCCTATATTTGCAAATAAAGGTGAATATATGTTGCAATTAATGAATGTTCAAAAGACAATTATGTTTTTATTTACACATAACAAAAGAAATTAGTAAGACAGATCAATTATTTGTGCCCTTTGCAGATTCTAAATTGGGCAAACCAGTTGCAAATGTAACTTTAGCCAGATGGCTGATGGACTGCACATCATTCATTTATAACAAACTGGGTCTAACCTTAACAAACTTCTAACAGCCCACTCAAGTATGTCCATGTCAACTTCAACCGTGTTTCTATCCAGAGAAAAAGTTAATGTTAACAGGAATGAAAGCGGAGAATGTATTTCACAAGGTCATCTGAGGATTCACAAAGACTCTGGAGATCTTTGATTTACACAAGAGTGGACGGTCTTATTGTTTAAAATATAAAATGGAAATGAAGTCTGCGTAAAGAGTGTGAAGGCCCTCTCATACAGATTTAAACTAATATGAGTGCTAAGACAGGGGTGTCTAGTCTCCCCTTTACTTTTCACCCTGAACTTGGACACACTGCTTAAGAATATTATGCTATCACAAATCAAGTGGTATAACTGGCAAAGGCATAAGAAAAGGGTAGCTATGTTTTGCCGATGATCTTATTCTATACATAACCAACCCAGAGCAAGCTATCTCATTATTGTTCAGAATATAAAAGCAGTGACATGAACTAACAGGATATAAAATCAGTGAAGGCAAAATGAAGGTGATTATATCAAACTACACACTTACACAAACTAGTACGGGGTTCTACTATCTGTGGGGACAGGAAAATACGAAGTTCTTTGAGGCTATATAAAAACAAAGTAGAACCCAGAAAAATATGGAAAGAGACTAGCAGAAAATAATTACAAAAAAATAAGACAATGGAAATGACTACGGTTAAGAAGAGTAAACTTCAGGCTAGACTATACAAATATTTATTGTCCCACTAATTCTGTATACAAGACAGGCTTTCTTTTTTCAGCCTGAGGGAAAAAAATGGGGTACACTCAACAAAGAAATGTAGGAATTCACCTGACAGAATAAAAAAGTTGGTGTAACCTGGAATAAATTGATACTCCATGTTGAACAGGGTAGCCTGAGACTTCTAGATTTGAACGGGTACTGCAGTGCCAGGCAGTTAAAGTAATCTGCAGCACAAGATACTGGTTATACACCTAAATGGAAAAAAATATGCTGTTAGCCAGGGAAAAAATGCAAAGGATATTTCAGGCTTTTTGTTACAAATAAAATGAGAAGACAAGCATAAACAAGGGGAACATTCAATACAAAACAATTATGATGGGAGTAATGACTAAATCCAAGAGATACCATTTGTTATCCATTTAGAGTGACTTTAGACACTGGACTACCCAGTATTTTTTATGGAAAGGAAACAAAAATTTGATCTGATTTTTTGGAATAGTTTTGACCCATGAAGATAAAAACTTGATTGTCTGTGCACACCCAGGTATAGCACGTAGTCTCCTTTACTGGTAAAATTTGGAAAGACTGGTAAATGAATGGTCTCTGAAGCCACTTTAGGTTTAAAAAAAAATAAATAAAGGTTTGAAGAGACCCTGTCCTTATGAAAAATGATGTATGGAGATTTGGAAAAGAAAGCCTGGAGTTCAGATATTCTCTTTGCAGAAGTGAGAGCTGAAATGTGATCTCTCTGGGCCAGTTATCAAGGAGCCTGTATCCTCACCACTGACACTAGAGAGGGACATTCACGCTCCCTACATCAAGCACAATTTCCCTTACGAGCACACAGGGAATACACTCAGTCCAGAGTCTGGATTTCCCTCTCTCTGGACCCAAACAGACTCCCCACTGGCACAGCTGTAGAGTTGAATGTTCAGCAGGGTGTCCAAGCCAAATCCTCTGGCTTCCTCTCTGTGAAACCAGTGCTTCATGCTCCTGCTCAAAGCAGCTGACACACACACTCTTGGAGACTTGGTTTGCAGGCAGACACACACACATACACACACACACACACACACACACACACACACACACACACACACACACACACACAGAGGAAAGGCTAGTACAGATTTACTAGCTATGCCCCCTTCTGCCCAGACTATAAGGTAGTTGTACTGCTACCAGACACTCCAAAGCCAGCAACTCTAAGGCTCTTACCAGGGGGTACCAAATTATACTGAGTGAGATTAATATTACTACAAATGACGGTGTTTTACCAATGCAATAAGGCTTTCAGGAGCGGCTATAGTCACCAAATAGATATGAGTACCATCAAAGGTTAAAATATTCTCTAAAGGGCCTGCCACAATGAAAAGTTTAAATATATTTAATAATAAGTAATAAAAGAACATGAAAATACTAAATATCTATTTACAATAAACAACAGAGTTTCAATCACAGGAAATATTAAAATCACACTGATGAATAAATTCACACAGATACAAAAACGCAGTACTTAACTAATCAAACTATATTTTTCTGACAGATCTAAAAATTACTATTCCCTGGTCACTTACTAGAAGAATGCAAGATGAAGTAGGTGAGGGGGTCTTTCTTTGTCAGGTTCCAAAAACAGAATGCTCTTGAGACTCAGTCTCATCTAGTTATAAAACATAATTTCAGGGTACAGAATGACATAATACACATCTGATCATCTGACCTCTGGTTTCCATACTACCCCCCATTACCAGAAATTGAACTAGAATCTTGCATATGCGTTACTATGCACAGAGATTAGAGCTTTTGCTAAGATGTGTTATAGTATGAAAGCCATAAAACCATTTCAGCACTTCCACCCTTTCAGGGTAGCAATTAGTTCACTGCTACGGACAATACAACAAGGATTCCTAGTCATTTTTTTCAGATATTTTGTCTCTGGCTGCAATCAGAACTGTAAGATACAATCTTTATGGCCTACCAGGTAATTTAATTTCCAAATATTTTTCAAAGTTAGCTAGACTGAGATTAACCTCTTCTCTTCAAGTATCCTCTGTTAAAACATACACATTTAATCAGTTACAATACACACACACACACACACACACACACACACACACACACACACACACAGAGGAAAGGCTAGTTAATCAGTTGCAATACTGTAAAGCCTAGCACTTACTCCTACAGTACTTGCACCTTGATAAAGCACTCTTATTATAGATAGTACCCCACCAGCCTAAAACCCACTTCCCCCGGAGTCCTTTGAAAGTCTCTTTATCTACTACTTCTAGTATGTCGAGGGATCAGTTGCTAGTGTCCTCTCCAGCTCAACTGGTGAACCAGGGAATATTGAGGCAATGTTACAATTGCCTCATGTACACAGACAATCCTCTCCTTCTCCCACAAAACACAAATACATGCGAGAGATGCAACTATACGGCCAAACTGGAGGCTGAGCTCTCTCAACATAGGAATGGCAAGTCCAGACAGGAGGAGAAGGTAACCACACACAATACATACCCAGTTACACATGGTACCATCACAACTTCAAATCATACACATACTCACACAAAGACATACTCGGAGGCTCTGATCAAAAATTTACCAAAACAGCAGAGGCCACCAAGGCAGACACCCAAACAACTACCACCTCACGACCCAACACATGCAACACATAGACCACACAGTCAGAGTGTCAAACAGTCACAGCCCTTAAGGCCAAACAAAATGCCAGACACACTTGTCATTGGTGATTCCATAGTCAGACACACTGACGCCCCGCTCACCAGACTGAGTAAGGAGAAGGTTACAGTAAGCTGCCTGTCGGGCGCTAGAATCCGCCACATAACGCAAGCACTCAGGTCTCTCAACAGCAAGTACAAGTACGACTCAGTCATTGTCCACGCTGGTGTCAACGACCTGAGACGTACCTCCTTGGTCTACATGAAAAGGGACATCGAGGAGATCTCTGATTATGTAGCCCAGGCAGGTATGACCCTGACCTTGAGCAGTATCCTACCTTCACCTAGAATGATGCCACAATACAGTGATAAGATGATCAGCTTTAATAAATGGCTTAAATTCTGGTGTCATTCAAAGGGGATCCAATGTCTGTCTGCCTGGGATGACATGCTGGACAAGCCACGCTGCTTCACAAGGGACGGCTTGCACCTGTCACCCTGGATTCCAGATATTGGCAAAGGCTCTTGCCACCCCCATAGTGCCTTTTTAGGCAAGGCTCAAATTCTAAACCTACCACCCTAGAACACCAAAAGGAAAACTAAGGGTAATGCTGCTCAATGCCAGAAGTCTCAATCTCAAGATGCACGACTCGAGGCCCTTCTCAATATGGAGAACATCGATGTCTGTGCTGTGACAGAAACCTGGTTCAAGGCTCCTGAGAGCACCCCAGCACTAACAGGTTTCACCTCATATCATGCCCGCCCCAAAATCCGACAACACTAAGAAAGGAGGGGGTGTCCATATTCATAAAGGACACCCACACCTCAAGGTTGGTGGCAACGCACGATGCATCGGAGACCATCCAGGTGCAATTAACCATAGGCAAGACTGCTCTGCAATTTGTAGCATGTTACAGGCCACCCTCTCAAACTCAGGAACCTCACATGGCCTTCCTGTAAACATTGAGGATAAATGTATCTCCAAACAACATCATACTAGGTGACTTCAACTACCCTAATATAGACTGGGAACACTACTCAAGCCCAAACACTCTAACCCAAAGATTCCTGGAGTTCATACACTCAAATGCCAAGGAACAACTAGTCACCATCCCCACAAGAGGAGAAAACATACTTGATCTCATCATCACGAACATGGGATCAAAATGTTCAACACCGAAGTATACCCCTCACTGGTGAGATCAGATCATAAACTAATCTCGCTGGAGGTCCTCATCCCACCCACCTGAAACAAAAAAGACCACAGTGAAAAACTTCTCAAAAGCCGATTTCACACTTCTAAAAACTAGTGTGGTCTCCTTTAAGGCCCCTGAGCCAGTGGTAAACATTACTCATACTGCTGAATCACTTACAAATGCCTTCTACCAGCACCTACAGGACTGCATGGATCAGGCAATCCCAAACAAAACTAAGACTCTCTGTACCAAAGGCAAGCTGCCCAGTCTGGTGGACCCCAGCCATAAACAAGCTCTACAACAAAAGGAGGAAGCTACTACAAGATAGAGCAAAATCCTTGAAAGGTAAGACACCTTTGATCATTATAAGTAAAAAACTAAGAGCTCTCATAAAATCATCCAAGGCAAATTTTGAGAGAAAAATCGCCAAGGACTCTAAAGACAATCATAAGGCCTTTTAGCTATGTTAGAAACCTAGGAGGAAACTCCCAGATATGCTCAGAATTAGTTCAAAATGATGTGAAAATTACTGAATCTACACACATTGCTAACATACTGGCTGACAGGTTCAGTGCAAACTTCTGCTCCCCCAAAAGGAGAGATATCTATTCCAGAGGATTGTAGTCCCCAAACATCTCCAATGCCCAGGTGAGAACTGCCTCACTAAGGCAAAAACACAGCATCCATGGGACCGATGGTGTCCCCGGCTGTGTGCTTCATGAACTCAACGAGGAATTAAACCCACAGTTAGGACAGCTGTTTAGTCTTAGCCTCACCTCAGGATACATACCCAAGGAGTGGCGACGCACTGTGGTCCCACTTCATAAGGGCGGTGCCTCCACAGACCCTGAAATTACCGCCCATTAGCTTGACAAGCCTTATCTGCAAAGCCATGGAGAGGATCATAATGGAACTCATAAATAAAGACATAGGAACTTGCAGACTTTGGATCCAACCCAGTTTGGCTTTGTCAAAGGCAGATCCTGCCTCTAAAGTTGGTTGACTTTTTCGAGACAGTCACCATGGCCATTGATGAGGGAAAGGCAGTCCATACAGCCTACCTCGACCTGGCAAAGGCCTTCACACAATACCCCACTCAGGTATCATCGAAAAACTCATCAGCTTAAAAGTAAACCCATACATCAGAAGATGGCTTGCAAACTGGCTAAGTGACAGAACCCACAGGGTCAGAGTTGCTGGAGCCATGTCAGACTCAAAGCCTGTCACAAGTGGTGTCCCACAGGGCTCAGTCCTGGGTCCACTCTTGTTCGCATCTACTTTTCTGAAGTACAAGCAAACACAGGAGGGTTATGGCTGACAAAGTTTGCAGATGACTGCAAACTGGGCCATAGTCGAAAACACATCTGACACAGATATCCTCCAGAAGGGCCTCACAGAAACGGATAACTGGTGCCAGAGCCATGGCCTGAAGTTAAACGCCAAAAATGCATAGTCATACCCTTCGGGAAAACAAGGTTACCCCTAGCTACCATATAGGTGGCAATCCACTGAGCACAGAAAAGTCATCAGGGATCTGGGGACCCAAGTTGACAGTAGCCTTCGCTTGACACTCATGTTGCTAAAGTAGTTAGGAAAACCTTCCATATCGCCCACCTGATCATGAAGGATTCACATCTAGATCAAGGGAGGTCATTGTCCCCTGTACTCATCACTCATTAGACCTATGATTGAGTACAATGCCCCGCTTGGAATGTATCTGACCAGACACCTGCTGCAGCTTGAAAGGCCCCAAAAGTTCCTCACCAAAAGGATAAAGGGTCTCAAAAATATGTCTTATGCTGCCTGACTGAAAGAACTCCAGCTCTATTCAGTCTCATACCGCTTGCTCAGAGGTGACCTGTGCCTGACATATAAGGCCATGTCAAACCCAGATTTGATGAATATGCTTCACCTCAAAAATCTAGATCCCTCAGAACCACAAGGGCGGAGACTTGAACCTTGACACGGTTATAAATAGAACGTGCTGGAGGGACAGATTCATCACCCAGAGACTCCTATGCTGTGGAACAAAATCCCGTACATGTGAGGCAGAGCACCTCGCTGGCCTTGTTCAAGAGGAATCTTGACCAATGGATGGGAGATCGCAGATATACCCCAGGGATTACTTCAGTGTCACTGCTTGACAGAGGCACAGAAAAATGATAGGCATAGTTTTTATTCAAACTAAAGGGGTGGCGAAAGCCACATAACTATGGGCTAGGCTTATAAATGCCCTTGGGCAGATAGCCTAGTATGAACCTATGAACCTAAGACCCACTGCTGTTACATTTTTTTAACACAAGAAACTCTACAAATAAATTTTTCAACACAAGCATCTGTAGAAATCAGTTTGATATACAAATGGCGTATAATTATTTACAAAACTCCAGCTAGCTATGCTGGCATATATTACACAACCCCTGCCCTACTTCTCTTGGTATAGCTGGCAATACCTCACATCATCAAAACAGCTACCAAGAAAACTGTTTTCAATTACAGTAATTTCAGATCGGATTTAGCTGAAGGCTCAAAGGGCTTTTGAGTTAGTCAGTGCAGCACAACTCTTAGGTTCCAAGGTGGAGAGGGATCTTTAACTGGAGGTCTTAAAAGAAAAATTCCTTTCAAGAAGACTTTGCATAATTTAGAAGAAGTCAGAAAAAATGTCTGTTGTCAGTATGAAAACTGGAGATAGCTGCTATCTGAAATTTAATAGCACAAAAACTAGTTCCGTCCTCAAACAGCAATGTCAAGAATTGTAGAATCAAAGCAAATGGACAGAAAAAGGGTCAATGTCTTCATTTAAAGCCCAAAAGAGAATCTTTTCCATTTGCTTCTGTAAACTTTTTTGGTTGATTTTGTTTTGAGAAGCCAAAATAATACTGCATACAGCAGAAGAAAGTCTGGGCTGTCTAACTATTACTGTATGTGGAGAAACCATGGGGTTAGTCTTAGGGCTCAAATGTTGGGAAGTTGGATCACTGATGGGTGTGACGGAAGATCCAGAGTGGGCTCCAGTATCCATGGAGGAGAATGAAGATGACACTATAGGAAGGGGAACCATACCCGCCAAGACCAGGAGGAGCAATGAGGATCACTAAGCTCTTCAGCCTGCTTGCTTTCTGTACGAATTTGGGAATTAGTTGAAGAGGGGACTAAGCATAAAGTAAACCCAGGGGCCAAGTGTGAATCAGAGCATCTCTCAGTGACTCTCCCTGAGGGGGGATCAGAGCTTAGCACTTGCTGCACTTATTGAGGGGAGTGGCAGATAGGTCAGCCCCAATGTTGGAAGATCATCTCTGCCACAGACTGACTGACAGATCACTCATAGGGCATTAGAATGGATCGGCTGAGCTTGTCCACTAACATGTTGGTTTTCCCAGGAATGTGCATCGCAACTAGAAAATGGTCTGAAGAAATCATCCTTTTCCATACTCTCATGGCCTCTATGCAAAGGGGGTAAGAACGGTTTGCTCCTTCTTTGTTGACATACTAGACAAAGCCATGCTGCCTGTCTGAACTGCAATCCTTCCAAATGGAATAGCATCTTGAAAAGCCTGCAGTGCTAATAGGACTGCTCTCATCTCCTGGACATTGATATGCAACTTGGTTTCTTGGGAGGACCACATGCCTTGAACATTTCTTCCCAAGACATGCCCCCCCAATTGGGAAGCATCCATGTGACTGTGGCCATAGGGGATGGGAGAACAAAGGGTCTGCCTCGATGTAGATCATCCGACTGTAGCAACCAATTGATGTCTTCTGCAAACTGGGGTGAGCCTGACTGGATAGGACAGTCGTTTTTAGACAATGGACTATTGTACAGCTAGTGTCCACTGCTGAACTCTCATAAAAAAGTGCCAAATGAAGTAACACAATGGCAGCTGCCATAGAACCCAATGCTTGAAGTACTGATCTCGCTGGACGAGTTGAACGAGTAAGGAAAAAGTGACCTTGAGACTTTATCATAGAGATATGATACTGAAGTAAGGATACTACTTGTTTTGTCATGTCTGGATGAGCACTCAAATTCCAGGCTCTGTACTGCGTTTAAATTTGACTTGGCATAATTTATAGTTATACCTAAATAGTAGCAAATCTGGAGCAAATAGTCCCTGGCATGTAGAAGTAAATGCTTTGTGGGGGGTGTCGGTAAGGAGCGAATCATCTAGATATAGAAATAGCTGGAATCCTTTGAGTCTCAAGTGAGCTGCCACCACTGCCATATACTTGATAAACACCCTGGGGGCTATGGTGAGTCCAAAGGACAAAGTTCTGAACTGGTAGTGACTGGTTCTCAGCCAAAAGTGAAGATGTCTTATGGATCACATATCTATTTTGATGTGATAATACGCATCCTGAAGACCTATACAGCACATCCAGTCATGACTATTCAGAACTTTGCTTTCTTTACAAAGGTCTCAGTTCCTCTGTTTTCTTTGGCACTAAAAAGAAGTGTGAATTAGTTCTGAACTCTATCTGGTCTGGAGTGACCTTTTTGATGTCTCTTTTGTCTAGCAGCTTCAAAGTCTCTTGCTCTGCCTGCTTCTTCTAACTGGGTGGAACATCGGGAAGTTTCATTGAGATTACTAGGCTAATGACCCTGGGGTCCTTATAAGCATAGCCAAGAGTTTATCCTGAAAAAAGAAATCTCAGTCAGCACCTGTCGCCCCTGTCAATGAGGGACAAAGGTGAAACCCTGAGACAAATTTGTGGTTTCCCATCCACTCGTGAAGGTGCGCTTGAATAGGGTCAGCAAGATACTCCGACATGTATGGGAAGTCTATTCCAGAGCAAGGCAGTCTCTGGGAAACAAACCTGTCTCTCTAGCAGGTTTTGTTGATGTTGTATATTAGATTTAGGCCTTCTGAAAGAAGGAAGAAGGGAAAATAGTATGCAATAATCTCTGGATATTATGCATAGCACCTTGTGTTATACTTGCCCAGGTGTCTGGGTGCAAGGACAATTAACCCCTGAACGCTTCCAGAGTTGGACAGTCAGGTAGCACTTCAGGAGCGCTGGAAAAGCTTGTCTGAGAAAGAATCTCAGACGCCCTGATTTTGTGGACCCCCTGTGCCTCTAGGGCAATGTCAAAATTTAAATTTCCCCCTCTGAAACAGGATAAATTGTCACCATGTGGATTTAGGGAAGGACCTAATAATTTGTGGAACCACATCTTCTTATTGCATCTTTGACTGCTAGAAAAAGTTCACAGAGGCATAGAAAACTTGATATCTACGGTAGACGGAGTCTTTCTGTCTTTCTCACTGTGGCTCAGCATCTCTTTAGCTTAGCTGATGGCCCAAACAGAGAAGTGCCATCAAAGGGGGCATTAATAAAATACATTTTAAAAGGTTCTGCAAAGTCACAAAACTGCATTCAGGCAGGTCTCCTTAATGCAATGTTGGAACAGACTGCTCATGAGGTGTTTTAAGCTGTGTGAGATCAACCTCATTGAAACATTGGATATGGAAAGACAAAACAGTGGCCAGTTGAAAGGAAGCTCTTTTGAAGTCCTCAGCAGACATGGACTCAGAGAATAACTGAAAGCTCTGTGGTCAAATCTCTCAAGTGAAGTATGCCAGGTAATTGTGACCTCAGGACAAAGGCTGCTGAGGCTCCCAAACTTGTCCAGTGCTCTAGACTCCCTGTTAGGTGGGTAGATGGTATAGCTCTGCTAGCCCTTTCTTGGTGACTGCCAATACCACCATACCATCTACTGGATCTCTTTGTTCAAGTGTGGCTTGTCAGAGGGAGGTGCCAAAAAATAGTCAGGTCTCTTTGGAATAAGTTAAATGGTGTCTGGCTCCTTCCAAGCCCAATGGGCCACTAAGTCAATATGTTTGTTCACCAGGATGTAACCCAAGACATAGATGGGCCAGAAACAAAAGCCTGCAAAAACACAGATTTACCGATTCCTCAGGTGAGGGAGTTTGGGAAGACCAACCACCTTTCTGTTTCAAGATCTCTAGGATATCTCCAGAGGAGATGTTATCAGGTGGTGACCTGGGAGACCTCTCTCCTTCATCAAAATTGGTATAATCTAGGACAGACTCCAAAGGGGAATCAATGTGTCTCCTTTGACGCATTCTCTTCTGATGAACTTCCTCTGTGAGGTGCTCAGATGAAGTCTCAGAAAACAGGAAAAGTTCCTCCACAGGAACTGGCTGGACACTTATTGATTTTGGTTGTCTCTGTGGAACAGGTCTGTGTGACTCAGAGCTAGGACCTGATGAAGGAAAGGTAGTTGGGAGTCAAGATATGTGAGAGCAATTCTTTGTAGGGAGAAAAAAAACCTCTTTCTACCTCCTCAAAGGCAGACAGACCCAGAGAGACTCCAATCCCCCCACTCGGAGCCAAAACTCCCAAGGAGGACAGATCCAGAACCTCCCAGGATCTGAGCCTCAGAGGGGGGAAAACAGAGGGCCAAGGCTCCAAGAAGAAGGAAAAGATCAAACAAAATTGGAGCTGAGCCCATTCCCTCAGATCCAACGCTGGCACTTCAGCTCCAAGACCTATTCTGATCCAACAGCATTGGGGCAGAACTGGCCAAGGAAATCATAGTCGAAGAAGAAGCTTTCCTCGGATCAGACATCAGACCACTTGGAGATCCTGGGTCTCCGAAACAACAGGGCAGATCAGAGAAGGAGAAAATATTGCTGCAGAAGTTGTAGGCATACTCATGGATCTAGTAGTGGACAGAGTTGGCAAGACCCCCATCTGAATCTGTGCTCTGAGAAACGTTTACTTCATCTAATCCACGTCCGCTTCAGACAAGTTCTTGGATGACCTAAAGAAGGAAGTGGAAGGAAGCCTAGAGTGTCATTGGTATCTGAAGCAACCTCAAAGGCAGCGTAGGAGAAATGGTGTTAAAAGCATGTTCTGGTGTAATGCTCCTATAACTAGCATCCTGTTTAGGATTCGAGGATCTAGGATAAAAAGGTACAGAGATGGGGCTCATTGCAATGATTGCAGTGGAAAGTCTAGGATCGGAGGGTTTTGGATCTGATGGTATGGACTTAGAATTGAGAAACGTAAAATCCTAAGTCTTTCTGGATTTCACAGGAGGCTCCAAAAAGACCTGGGGGACATCATAGGAGAGCATTTCCTATGCTCTGGAGGAAGCTAACTTACTGTGTTTGGAGGAGGTTTGAGCCCCTGGAGAAGTAGTAGTCGCTAAAAGTCCTCTCAATATAAGTTTATTTATTTATTTATTTATTTTATTTATTTTACATTTGTTAACCGGGATAGTCCGACTGGATACATGTCCATTTACAGCGGAGGCCCGGGGAGAAAAGCTCCAAACAAGACAATATGAGACATTTACAGAGATAACAAAACATAAACATTTAAAGCAAGGTGAGGTTAGTCTTTACATGATATGTAAATAATAGCTTAAATTTAGTTAGTTTACTTAATAATTATACATGATGACAGCAACTTATTATAATAAGGAGTACTCAGATAACCAGGATCAAGGAGTAGTATATTCAGAGAGATAGCTAGCCAGGGTTAAAGCAATGGCAGGTAATATCAAGTTTGTTGCAACAACCTGCACAGGCCCTGGGATTAAAGGTGTACAAATCTTACAATTAGTACTCAGATGATCAGCCCCTAAACAATATATGCACTCCTTGTGGGCATCTGAATTAGGGATGTTATGCCTACAAAAAGTGCACTTCTTAAACCCTGTAGGTTTCTCTGACATGCTGGCAGAGAAAAAGTCACAGGAATAACAACAGAACAGTAACAGCAAGGTAAAAACTATATGCATTTTCTTTTTAAACTAACTGCAGGAAGTTGAAAATACCAACAATGGTAATGCAGAAAAAGGAAAAAAAATGCCTTTATAAGAAATGTAGAAAGGCAATACCAACAGTGGTAAAAAGAGTACTATTTAAAAAGGTAGAAAGGAAGGTTAATGATACTGATAAATATTTTCCTCCCTTCCCTTTTTCAAGTTAAGTAGAGAAGAGTTCAAAGGAACGTTTTTAAAATAGAACTTGTGCTACTACTCACAAACCCAAAAATGCTCGAGAGCCAAGAAATCTGCATCTGTTCCCAAAGGTGGCAAATGAGATCCAGGGCTTCGGTGATACAGCACAGCATTATGGGTGCACGAAGGAGCTTGAGAGCTGGATTCTAACTCTTAAATAAACGGCCAAGCTGGATCCAAGGATTGGATCTGAACCCATACATTTAGAAAAAAATGAAAAGGACAACATCAGATCCCTTTCCTTTTTCACATAGGTTCATAGGTTCATACTAGGCTATCTGCCCGAGGGCATTTACAAGCCTAGCCCATCATTTTGTGGCTTACGCCACCCCTTTAGTATGGGGAACTATACCCATTATTTTGCTGTGCCTCTGTCTAGCAGTGACACTGAGGTAATCCCTGGGGTGTATCTGCGATTTTCCCA
>NC_056731.1:1119090709-1119091931 GCF_019279795.1 Protopterus annectens | reverse complement strand
GGGCTTGTATTAATCTTGCACGTATATACAATTTACAACTTCCCACAAGCTTTTTCAGAGCATTTACAGGAACCAACATGCAAAATAAAACTTGTAGCGTTTGTATATTAGCTTCCAACAGCTGCATAGTGTACAACCTCCAACTTCCAAGCATATAAAAGTTACACTTTCTTGTAAACTTCTTACCAAACGTTGCAAATACCAGCATACAAAGTAAAAATTGAAGACTTTATTGTGAGCGCTTTCGCGGTGGACTCAACCCCGCTTCATCAGACAAACAGCAAGTAAGGAACACCAAAAGATTTAAAAAGGAAAGGATGTGACATCACAATCCCTTTCCAATTAACAAACCCAATGGAATGTTAACGATTAGACAGAGTAATTTAAAATTAAAGTTAAACACATCTTTTCCACTGAATCTAGCTGATGAGCCTTGACTTCACTTGCATTAACCAAACATCCTACAATATTAAAACATCTAACTTCACGTGCATTAACCAAACATCCTACAATATAGAAGCAACATATTAACACTAATAAAATTATAATAGTATAGATAGAAATATATAGGATAAAATATATATAAAAATATGCACATTAACTAAATGAGATTCATGACCAATGTGGACACATAAAAATATATATATACCTCTCGAATATGCAAATCTATATACTAAGTTAATATACAAAAAAAAAATATATATATATATATATATATATATATATATATAAGTGTGTAACTAAAGTATATACAACAAAAACTAGATGCATGCCTAAAAATTGTGTAAACACTATTGGAATATATGTATCAAAGCAATGGAACTCTAAATAGTTATGTATAAATATATTATGTTATAGAATATTAGAATAATGTATGCACAGGTGTGTGTACATACACCTTGAAATATATGTATAAAAACTATTATTGAGACTATAGTAAAAATATATATATAACAGTCTATATCTATCTGTATCTCTAGCATGACTGCATAAAATTCAATGAATGTGTGGTATATTGACTTACAAAGAAACGTGTAAATATTTGTATAAAAAATGAATGTAAATATAAATATAAAAAGAATATATGTAAATATGTAACGAATATGTATATGAATGAATATGATGAATAGTTAATAAACAAAATAAGGAGGATAAGAAACATAATAATAATAATAATAAAGGTGTCCATAATCATATAGGTCTCTTTTTGAGGTATGGTTTA